>NW_020448308.1:5316386-5327604 GCF_003343035.1 Apteryx rowi
GGCCCCGCCCCCAGGCCATGGCCCCGCCCCACACTGCCCCCTTGCCTGTAGGGTGGTGCTACTGGCCCCGCCCCAGGCCATGGCCCCGCCCCACACTGCCCCACCCCTTTGCCTGCAGGGCGGTGCCACTGGCCCACGAGGTGCTGGAGGGCAGCGGGGCCCGGCCGCCCCTGGTGATCCTCCACGGGCTCTTTGGCAGCCACGGCAACTTCCAGACAGTGGCCAAGGCAGTGGCACGACGCAGTGGCAGCAAGGTGAGGCTGCGGGCAGGCCTGTCCCGCTGCGGGCAAGGCGCGGGGTGCGGGGAGGCTGTGCCGCAGCAAGGAAGGCCATGGGGCAGAGTGTGCCTAGGGGTCAGGGCTGACACTTCCCCAGGCGCTGCCACACGCTCAGCCCATCTTCACCCCAGGGCCTCCCATATCGCCTGCGGGCACCACCGCTGTACGGCCTGGGTGCTGGGGACGCGGCATGCCGCCGGCCGTCGTGGCGCGGGGACGCGGCAAGCCACTGGCTGTTGTGGTACCGGGCACCCCTCGTGTTGCGGGCCAGCGTGCCACTAACCAATGTGTCGGTGGCCATCGTGGCCCCCAGGGGAGGCAGCATGTCACTGGCAGTCATCCTCCAGTGACACGGTGCCCCCTTGCCCAGCTAGGTGCTGACGCTGGACGCCCGGAACCACGGAAGCAGCCCCCATAGCCCGCTCATGACCTACGAAGTGATGAGTTTGGACGTGCAGCACCTCCTGGCCCGCCTGGGCATCACCAAGTGCATCCTCCTGGGACACAGCATGGGGGGCAAGACAGCCATGACACTGGCCTTGCAGCGGGTTGGTGCACCTGCCAGCATGTCCTGGGGGCCCCCCAGGCCCTGCTGGTTGGAGTGGGATCAGGGTGGCTGCTCGCACAGCACAGCTGGCTGCTCCTTTTGCGGGACTCCCAGGACTCTGTAGGAAGGGGGTTGGCACCTACAGGTGCTTTTCACCAGTGTTGTCATGGCCTGCAAGCCCGGAGGGGATGGCTTTTCTCCATCATGGGTCTGTTGTGCTGCCCCCCTCAATGCTTCAGGGTGGTCTGTAGGAATGGCACCAAGTCTCCATCCCTATGCTGATAGCCGTTGGCCTATGCTGTGCCCTGTCCCTCTGGCAGCTCCCTGTTGCACTGATTGCAAGGGATTTTTGAGATTTCATGCGCCAAGACATGGGGAAACAGAAACTCAAGAAAGCACGTATGGAGTTTTGCTGCTCGTGCAGTCTTCCGTCGCAGCTCTTTGGTGGGTGAGACAGGAGGGAACTAAAGGCCTTCTGGGGGTCTGGCTGTGGGCAGAGCCTTGTGCACTGTCCTGCTGCTTAGAGCAGGACAGAGATCTAAACTCGCTTCCAGCTGTCCTGCTTGTGTCCCCAGCCAGACCTGGTGGAGCGCCTGATCTCCGTAGACATTAGTCCCAGCTCAACCACAGCTGTCTCTGAATTCTCTGCCTACATCTCCGCCATGAAGTCAGTGAACGTCCCCGATGGTCTGCCACGCTCCGCAGCCCGCCGGCTGGCTGATGATCAGCTGCGTCCAGTTGTCCAGGTAGGAGATTCCTCTGCTTGGATGGGGTTTTCTCTCCAATCCTGTCCCTGGGACTGGAGCACACACCTCTAGGGCCATGGTCCCAGCTGGGCTCTTTCCACCCCTGCTCACTCACCGTCTCTGCTAGGTTGCCAGGCCTGCACTGATGTTGGGGAATATGACAGACACACGGCACGCACATCCAGCAGAATGGGGTGCCTGGCACCCCATGGGTGGGGGACATCTTGAGGGCTTGTTGCTCCTACTGAAGAGTGTATGATCTGTTGGCATGTTCCCCTTTTGTGGCAGTTGGCACAGCTGAGACAGTTCCTTCTCACCAACCTGGTGGAGATGGAGGGCCGCTACATCTGGCGGGTAAACTTGGAAGCTATTTCCCATCACTTGTCGGATATCATGAGCTTCCCTGTCTTCCACAAGCCCTATCCAGGCCCCGCACTTTTCTTGGGAGGATCGAACTCGCCCTATATCAGGTGAGACTGGAGAGAGGCTTGTCAGGGGCTGTGGTCTGATCCCTTGCGCTCTGCTCCTGCAGCTGCCAAGGTTGGGAGGAAGCTCCAGAGATGGGGAAGGTCCTAAAATGAGCTCTATGCTTCCAGTGGCTAGTGCCACCAACACACTGAAGGGCAAAGGGGGTCTGGGGGGAGCCCTGGGCTTCCTTTGCAGAGAAGGGAGATGTGGTCAGACCTAGGATCCCTCTGCTTGGGAAGATGTCTGGTTGGACCCCTGATCATGCTTCCCATGGTATGTTCCCTTGTCCTTCAGCCCCAAAGACTACCCAGAGATCCAGCGCCTCTTCCCGAAGGCAGATATCCAGTTCATTGAAGGTGCGGGCCACATAGTCCATCAAGATAAGTTTGAAGAATTCATCACTGCCATCCTCAATTTCCTGCCACCACCATAGAGCCAGGGACTACAGTTTCTGCGAGGACCACATGGGACCTGAGGAGCTCTGGGAGATGAGGCAGGCCTCCTGGGCAGTGTGAAAAGAACCTTCCACGCCATCGCTCCCTTTGCAGTGTGATCCTGCCTGCAGAGCCATCTCCCACCTCAGGTCAGATAGAACTGGAGCTGAGATGCCCTGCCTTGCCCTGCTCTCTGACCTTTCCCTGCCAGCTCGTGGGGATGCAGGGTTTCACTAGCCCAGGACACTGTCCATCCTTAGCATACAGTCCCAGGGGCTGCACTCGGATGTCTCAAATGTTATAAGGGGACAGGAGAGCCCTCAGGGAGGGCACTCCAGTCCATCAGGGCGGCTTTGTCCTCTTGTGTTGGGCCCAGAATGATTTCCTGCTTCTGGACCACCCAGTTGCAGAGCAGCCTGTGACTGTGCAGAACTTGAAATAAAGCTGAATCAATGCTGAGGCAGAAAACAGTCTGGCTGTGGCCGTGGAGGCTGAGGAAGGTGTTAGCAGGCAGAGGAAACAGGGTCTTGCTTATCTGAGGGGACACTGGTGGGAAACTAGAGCTGCACTGGGCCCATAACACACCAGGCTCTGGGAGCATCACATGTAAGATGCAAATATAAGGATCTTTCATGGCTCCCAGAGGGAAACACATCCTTCCTATGCCTTCCTCTGAAGCATCTCATCCTGTGAGAGAGAATGTAGCATGGAGAGACCCTTCTCTGTTCATCTGGGGATCAAAGCCCAGTGCTGTAACTTTGCTGTGCCCAGGTTTCAGAAAGGGCCACAGTGACATCTCTGGGGAAGCAAATGCAAGCCTGGGGCTTTCTGCACCCTTTGTGTTTCCCTGTGCACACTGAAAGTGCCTCAGCTCAGCTGCCGACTGAGGGCAAATGTTGCAGGAAGGGGCCGTGTTCAGCAGCCAGGGGAAGTGCAGGGTGAAGTGTAGGTGGGGAGCCCACCTGGCTGCCTGAAGCCTGCCAGGGTCCAGTGCAATGGTCAAGGGCAGACCCTGGCCATGGGTTCATGGAAGGACAGAACTGAGTAGGAAGTGAGAGGAGGTGTGCAGTCTGCAATTAATAAAAGCACATGCTAGCTCAGAGGTTAAATGATAAAGCCAGTGTTGATGATGCCTCAGGAGAGGAAGGGGAATCAGTGTCTCACTCCAGGGCGAGAAGCATGGTTGATGGCACATTCCTCTCTTAGAGCTGGCCTCGGGGACCAGCCACTTCTGGTGGACAAATTCATGGATGAAAGCAGCTGTGCACTGTTATCAGGGAAACTAGAGAAGTCTTTCCCCCCATTTCAGAGTCCTTGCATGGAGTTTGGTTTTTTGTCTGATCTGCATGTAGGACATGAGGAACAGGAGAATCAGTCTCTGGCCTTGGGCTGCTTAGAAAGATAGGGTGAAGCCTGTGGTACAGGGAAGCAAGGGGTGTCTCAAGCTAGCAGCAGCCAAGGCGCTAATGCCGTGAGTCCTGCTGTCCAAGGCAGAGGGAGGACTGGGGACTGGTGGAAGCTGCCTCTTGAGCAGGGAGATGTTTTGAGAATGTGAGGGGGTGTTGCAAGGAGAGAATAGCTGGAACATGGACAACCAACCTGGTGCTTTGGGCTTTGGGCCTGTGCTCAGAAATCCCTTGGGGTGGGTGCCTGAGGGCAGGTTTTGCCTTTTTGTTCTTTCCAAAAGCAGCTGTGTGGGTAGGGCATAAAGGCCTTTTACATAGCAGGCTTTTACCCTGCAGTAAGAACAGCCATAGACAGCAGACTCAGCCTAAAGAGATGCAGACCTGGAGAGCGCATAGATCCAGGGCAAAGGCTGGAAATGCAGAGGGAAAGGACAGCAAGAGACATCTCTGCTGCCCTCTGAGCTAGAATGGACAAACCCTAACACACACAGCTTTGGGAGAGGACCTGGCTGCCTGGTCTCTCCTCTGGCAGCTGTGCACTTGGATGAATCAGGCATTGGAAGAAATGGAGAAAGCAAGAGGAGATGTTGCCCTGCCAGCATGCAGGGGAAGCAGACAGGCACTGAGCAGTCTGTCTCCAGGAGCGCAGGGAGCATGCCTGCTCATCCAGCCCCAAACACAGTCATCCCCTCCTCCTCAAGCTTTCTCTGATTTTGCACCTCCTGCCCAGTGTCCCAGAAGAAGGTGATATACCAGCAACTGCTGCCAGCTGTAATGATCACCAACCCACCAAAGGCTAAAGGCAGAGAAGAGGTGCAATCTGCTGTGAAAATCTCTTTATTAGACAATAGGTAAATCTGGAGAAAAGGAGGAAGTGGCAATGGAGGTGATGGATAGTATCTGTCATGCCTGGGGACATGCTTGCATTGGAAGCTCTCTTTGGGAATGGTTAAGAGATACATTAACCAGCCTTGCATTCAGTGTTCTGGTGCCAGGTATCTTTGCTGTTCCCTAACAACAGTGTGTTCTGTTTGGGGTTTTTTGGAAGCCACAAAAGGAAGTGAGGAGACCAAGGACAATTTTATTTCAGGGATATTCCAGTCATTTAGCAAAAGGGAGCAAAAGTAGTTCGTTTGACGATTCACTGTTTCTGTAGAGAAAGCACATTGTTCTGTGTATGGCATTGCTGGGGGCTGAACTTTGCAGATACGAAGCTGGTTTTGGCCTTTCCTCTTGCCGCTTCTCTGAAGAAGTGCATTTCTCTGGAGCAGAGCTGTGTTCACCTTAAGCATACGTCTTCCACTCTGTTACCACCAAATTCAAACACTTTCTCTCTGTGCATGTCTCATTTTTTAGCTGTTAAGAATACAAGTCAGAGAAACTACTGAGTTATGGGCTACTGAAACCCTTCCCTGAGCACCTGTCTTTTAAATACCCAGCTTGGAGATGGAGAGAGTCAGACCACTGCTTGGTCCCTGCTACAAGCACACAAGCCCTTTGGATATACAGCCAGAGCCATGTGGTCTGGAGCCCAGGCGTGCTGGAGAATCCCCTCAGCTCATCCCCGCTGGCAAGGATGTTGGGTTTGGGGCACAGACAAAAGGCTTCTACAGAGGTGTTAGATAAAGATAACTCACCACTGGGAGGAGATCAGTGGCCTGGGAAGAGGTAGAACTTTTTGATCAACGTAGTTCGTTCTTCTGCTGGCAACTGCTGAGGAAATTTGTCAAAGGAATGTTGGACCTGAGGTGAGAGAGACAGTGGGGAAAATGAGAGCAGCTCCGTTTCCAGCACAAAAACAGTGCATGGAGTCAGGAGCGGGGCATCCCCAGGAACGTGTCTGGTGATGGGAGGGATGCCATAGGCTGTGCCAACACACCAGGCCCTTGTGTGCCCACCATGTGGCAGGATTCTGATGTCTCTGGAGATCAAGCTGATTTTCCAGGCCAAGCTGGAGGACCTGGACCCCTTTCTGATATAGCCTGCTCCTTAGGGGCCTGCAGAGAAATCGCCTGCCTTGGCTAGAGCTCTGCTTTGAGCAGGGCCCTGTTGCCAGAGCAGTAATTCTGACCATTAGCATGGCTGCATCTGCTGGCACACACGTTTAACAACAAAATCCCACCTTTCGGAAGAGCTCACGCAAGTGGCTGTTACAGGCGCAGTTTCTAAATTGCTCTATCAGGTGTTGGATGAAAATGGAGCCAGTTTGGGGTCTTCTCCAGGCAGCAGTATCTGAGGAGACAGGGAGTATTAAGTGTCATGGCACTGGTATCTCCCACCACAACAGTGACTAATGCTGGAGGGGGCAGAGCAGTACCGTGATTTCACCTTGCTCTGAGCACCTGGGCTGAGGTGGCAGAGGGCTCCCACTAAGTCTGGGGCTGTGGAGAGGAAGGGGGGTTGCTGGTGATGAGGGAGTCATAGGCTGAGGAGAGCCCAGGAGATGGGGCTGTTGCCATGAGCATGGGGGCTACAACAACTCTGGACAGGACATGGGGCTTCAGCAGCAGACTTGGGAACCTTCTCTGAGATCATTACGTTTGGTTCATCTGACCCACAGGCCAAAGAATGGGAAAAGGATGGGTTAGGGGATCCTAGGAAAGCTAGATGTGATATGCAATTTTCTCCACCCATCTCTCCTTTCCCTGCTCCCACCCGCGTTCCTGATGCATGCCAGGTGCCAGGCTGGCATGGCTTGGAGCCATCCACGACCCAGCTGATCACTACAGGAGATTATTCCTCCTCCCTCCTCTGCCAACCACTGTGATAAGATAAATCTACTTGGAAAGGAGTCCAGGTAGAGCCAGTGGGGAGGTCTGTGACAGGGGCAAGGAAAGGAGGCAGGGCAACTTTCCTCTTTGGGGAGCACCATGGTGTGAGGGTGCTCCAATGCATGTGGAAGAATAGCCCTCAGCTAAGGCAGCGTGAGGAGGGCACAAAAGCCTGGATGTGGTGCTGCTGTCCCTGAGAGGGATCTGTGGGCATCCTGGAGCAGCTGTGTAAAGTGGCATTGCGGGGACGCTGCCTTCAGCTGTCACTGGAGCAATGTCTGAACAGCACATGCCAGAGCACCACACAGAAGGGAAACCGGCCAACCTGCCCCAAGGAGGAGGTGTGTGCAGGAGGCCTGTGGTGCCAGGAACAGGAGCCCCATCCTCCCAACTTCCCCCCGCAGCTGAAACTGATCTCTGGGAACTGGTTACCAGGGGTGGAGGAATATAAACAGGCAAAATCACTCTCCAGATGGACTTCACGGATTACATCACTTTCCAGCCCTGCAGTGGTCATGGGAGCCAAGCTGGGACCAGTTGTCTCGGAGTCTCTCACCAGCACAGACCCATCTTTCTCTAGGGAAGCAGGATTGCCTGTCAGTGATGGGGCCTCCCATTCCCACCTCCCACCAAGGGCTCACCTGCCCTGGAAGAGCCCAGCCTGCTTACTCACTTCACATCCCCCTCACACTTGGGACTCACCTCCCCTGCAGGCCTGGATGATGATCACTTTGGGTTTGTCCAGCAGTGCCTGGCAGTGCTTGTTGTTGAAGGTCTCATAGATGGTATCGAGGGAAAGGATGTCTGTGTTGCCGTGTCTGCTCTTGGTCCCGCAGATCCCAGCCCTGGCCCCATGGGACATGAGCACCAGGAATGTGCTGTCAGAGTTCTGGTGCTCCTTGCAACAGGCAAAATCCTTCAAGGCCTTGGCCATCTCCTACAAACAAGCAGGAGGTAGGAGCATCAGTGACCTGCAGCCAGCTGTGCAAAGACCCAGCCACCAGCTGTGACCAGGAACCTGTGACCAGGCCACCAGCTGTGACCAAGGGACAGGGGTGTTCCTGTGGTGTCTGACATTGCCCACTGACAGGTCCATCCTGAGCCCCCCTGCCGCCAACACAGTGCATCGCTCCTGGGCCAGGTGCTGGCTGCTTTGTGCAATACTTTACCTGGGAAGTTAAGTTGAAGTGGGTTTCCACCTTGTAGTCCAGTCCTTCCAGCAGCTTTGTCATCCCCTCTACATCTTTTTCAGCCCCACACCGCTTGCTCAAGTACTCAAACTCAATGTTGCAGATAAGCAGGGCCCTGCGGGTCCGTGTCGCCCGTGGCAGGTGTATGGGATAGATCTGTAAGCAGAGAGAGAGGCTGGGCTCAGCTGTGGGTGGGTGTAGAGGGGGTTTCTTGGGAGGCAGCTAATAGCCCATTGGCCCAGCACCCACATCTCTGTGCCCCCACGGCATCTCCCCAAAGCTCTTGCCCTACTCCTGGGACAACGAGGGCCCTGGATCCCCTTGGCAGCCCCTGCCTCCTCTCGTGCATGGTAGGGCCATGCTCCCAGCCCTCCTTTCCTGCACCCACAGCACCTGATTTCCCTCTGCCGCACAGATGCGCCGGTACTCGCTCAGAGAGCACTGCTGGATCCACTGCTCGCCCTGGCTGCTGGCGGGGGGCCCAGGGGTGACATCAGCTCTGGGGGAGACCAGCTGCATGCCAGGGGGTCCTGGAAGCACAAAGCCCCACAGTCACACCAGGAAGGGGCTGCAGCAGAAGGAGACTGTCCCCGCACACAGCAGGGCGTGCACAGGCAAGTGGAGCTGGGCTCTGCCCCTCAGAAGTCCTTATTCAGCCCCACAGGAGAAATTGCCACCCCAGGGAGCCCTGTCCCTGCAGCGTGGCAAGGGGGATGCAGTGCTGCAGCACAGTAACACTGGGGACTCCCAACCGCCCTGCCAGGGCCAGGCCTCCCTCTTGCACCCCAGCGCGTGGCAGAGGGAGCCCCAGAGGGCCTGGCAAATCCCAGCAGGAGGACCCAAGGCAGGCTGTGACCCTGCACCACTCACCCGAGTCAGCGCCCAGACCCAGCTCCTCTGCCAAGTGGCCATCACGCTGCCTGAGGCTCTCGATGAGGATCTTGCTGGCTTTGTGGCCCTTCAGGCGCACGCTGTCAATGAGGCAGCGGGCCTTGTCAGCACGCACCGTGTACTGGTCCTGCACCGTGTCCACCTCCTCAGAGCTCAGCACCCGCTGTGCTAGCAGGTCATCCAGGAGCCCGGAGATCACGGGCTTCCCCACGCGCTCCACGAAGGTCGTCCGCACCTGCAGGAGCTTCTTGTCTGCAGGGTAGCCCCATCAGCACAGGGACCCCCCACGCCACAGCTCCAGCTGCCCCATCACCCACCCCCAGGGTGCTGCTCCCTCCCCTATGCTCCACTCCAGGGCGCTGTCGCCTCTCCCATCACCCACCTCAGCCGCTCCCCTGGGTGATCCCTCTTCCCATCACCCACCCCTGGTGCTGCTGCTCCATCACCCACCCCAGGGTGCTCTCCCTCCCCCAACTGCCCATCCCCAGTGCTTGCCGGGGTGCTTCCCTTCTGCCATCTCCCAGCCTCAGTGCTCCCCCTCCCCCATTTCCCGCCCTAGGGTGCTGCTGCCCCATTGCCCACACCGGGTGCTCCCCCGGGGGCTTCCCTCCCCCATCTCCCACCCCAGGTGCTTCTCCCGTCACCCACCTCCCCTTTTCCCACACACCAGCAGAAAGTTCCCTGAGGGGATGTGTCCCCGAGTGCCTGGGACTCCGAGGCTGTCCCTGCACACAGCCTGCAAGCAGAGGTTTCCCTGCCCTGTCCTGTCCCCTGCCCCTGCCTCTCCCCACACATCGGGCTGGCCAGGGTGAGCAGGATCCGAGCAGGCCCCCATCTCGCTACTGAGCTCTCACTTACCTGCCATCACCCTTCAGCGTGCAGCACCCAGAAGATGGCCGAGCTGCTGTTTCCCCGTAAGGAAAAATGAAAGTAAGTTAAACATATACTCACTTCCTGCCTCGGCCCATTGCCATACCCCATCCAAGCCCCGGCAGGTTCTGCTTGACCTAGCAAGCGCCCGTGAGCCCCGTGGCCCTTTGCAGCCAGGCAGCAACACTCTGATTCATCCTGCACGTTCTCAGCATGTTTCCTCGACTTCTGGGGCACTCCAAACATGTGTAACTTGCCCTGGCGCTGTGCCACCCAGCGCTTACCCACAGAGTAAGGAGGAGGCTCCAGCCCTCCTTACCCCTTTCAGACCTGGGTATAGGGCAGGTCAGAGGGGCAGAAGGCCCTGACACGCTGTCCCGTGCACAGTCAGCAGTGGGACAGGGCAGGTGCTGGAGCACCTCGGCGGCAGGCACCCACGGCAGGAGAGCTGGTGCGAGCCGCCAAAGTCCGGCCCTTGGCAGGGGGGCTGGCTGTACAAGCAGAAGCAGCTCCAATCTCAGCTCACGGCCCCAAGGCCGGGCAGACGTGGCCATCCCCTCGGCCAAGGACCAACATCCGCTTTGCACGCACACTCCCAGCCTGGGGCAGCAACCCTCCAAACCTGCCTGGGGCTGAGTGAAGCTCTTCCCTTCCTCGCACTGCACTGTCCAAGTGCCAACTGGGAGAAGGCAATCTTCAGCTTCATCATCCACCTGAGGGTAGGCCAGGCCCACTGCTGCTGCGGGGCAGCTCAACACCATCCTGCAGGTGCTTGGGGTGGAGGGAAGCCCACCTGAGGCGCAGCGTCCGGACTGTAAGAAAGCCTGAGGTTGCCCTGTAAGTATATTAGTAGAGCGGGGGTGACAGTTGTGAGAAAGGATGGTCACTGAGTTCAGAAATGCCAGTGTTTTCACATGACTCCATTTAGTCAGACAGGTCAAGTGTACAGAGAGACCTCAGTGCAAAGAGCAGAAATAACATTGCAGATGGGAAAACATAGGGAAATGTTGTGGGAAAGAGGGACCCGACATTCAGCCCCTTTGGAGGTAAAAGCAGCAAACGGCGGCTAAATATGCAGGGCACCAGCTGCCAAAGGCTGAACACAGTGGTGTTTAGTGATAAAACAAGGAGGCATTAAGTTACGTTGGGAAGATGTAATATCTTTTAATTAGTCTAAATAAACTCTAAATGATATACTTGGAAACATCCTTTGGACACGCTCTTCCTTATTCAGGCCTGTTAGGGAGGACTGTGATACCACGGCGAGGGTAAGGCCAGGAGAGGAGCGCAGGGCACAGGCCCTGCTGCCCCCAGCCCCCCACCGCCACCCCCAGGTGCGACACCGCCCCCGGGAAGGGGCGCAGCAGTCCAGCACCGGGCCGAGCCCCGCTCTCGCTCAGGGCTGGTGGCCCCAGAGGCCCCGGTTATAACGGGAGGGCCGCCCCCAGCGCAGGAGCAGCCCGCGCCCGCGGACCTGCGTCCCAGGAGCAGCTGTGTCCGCACCGGGGCCTCCTCTGGGGCTGCCGCTTCCCTGCGCTGGGAGCTGTGAAAGCCGGGGCAAGGGGGCGGTTACCGGGGAAGGCACCTGGGAGGGCGGGCTCCTGGGAGGGGCAGTTA
>NW_020448308.1:5328334-5396391 GCF_003343035.1 Apteryx rowi
AGGGCCCGGCCGCGGGGATCCCGCGTTGCCCTGCCGGAGCCCGCCTGCCGCCGCTGTGGGCCCCGCTTCTGGCCGAGCCGGCCTCGGCCGCTCTGTGTCGCTGCTCGGGGTGCCCGGGCGGGGGGGCCGCAGGACGCGCCGGGTGGGTGCAGCCGCTAAATAAAATTGCTTTTTTTTTAAGGCTTTTCTGCTGGATCAGTAAGAGGGTCTGGCTCCTTGAGCAGAGGCTCTGCCGGGGCAGAGTGGGGAGCGGGACGCAGGGAGGAGGCACCTTGCCACGGTGCCAGCCCACGTTCTGGCTCTGCTTTGGTTTTGTAGTGAGCTGCTGGCAACAAAAAACTTGCTCTGTTGTTGTCTGGAGCCTTTGCAGCCCTCTGCGAACCCCTTTGCAACCTCTGTGTACCCCGATGTGGGAAAGGAGGATTTCCAAGCTACAAAAAACCTTGTCTGAACACAAGTCAGTTGGTTAAAGCTGAAAGGTCAATATGAAGACATGCTCAGAGAGCAGAGGATGTTTGGGCTTTGCTGTCTGTATACGTATGCTGCCGTAGGAGGGAGATGTCTCTGCTGCCATTCTTCCATTTCTGATACACTTCTCCTATGGCCCTTGTTGGGAAATAGCTTTAAAGGCAGTGAAGCAATTTGTGTAGAGATCCCTCCTGGAAGCACCTTGCTGGTGGGAACTCCTCGAGCTGTATGTACCAGGGTAATGGCTTGGAGTTAGTTATTTTGATAGCGATGTATCTCATGGTGCATCCTTCTTGGTGGGATTTGGTCTGTGCCCCCACCTGAGCTTGCTGATCCGGGGTTGCTGTTCTTGACGGAAGTGTGTCTCTTCCTTGTTGGTTAGAAGCCTCTGGTTGCTGGAGAAGCTTTCTCTGAATTTTCCAAAGCAAGCGGATGGTTGAAACTGCTTATGATTAAAATTTGGTGACTTGGTTTGGAGGCAGTGTTGTTGCAGGTTGTCATTTATATAAAATATACATTTACAGTGCATATATATATATATATATATACGTATATATTTCTATAAGGTACTTGGCATGGTGCCTTTGTGTTTTCATGCTGAATGAGCTGAAAGGGTATGAGCTCAAAATAGCCCATACTAAAGTATGCTAAATTGGTAGTACTAAAAATGGAGGACTGCTATTGAGGATATTTTGTTAATGGACTAATAAGGATCAGGTTTTGATACTGTTACTCTGTTTTTGTCAATGACCTGAAAAAAGTATATGGTTAAAACTGATAAAGCAAGCAAGCAACTCGGAGTAGAGTGGAAGATAAGAGATGGAGATACGATACAGTCGTTTGGATAGTTTGGTTAGTTTGGCTCAAACAATCTGTGTTTTTGGTGTGGCTGATATGAGGCCTTGCATCTAGTCATAGAGAACGCAGACTATTCAGGAAAATATAGTCCGTTATAAGAATAGAGAAGCAAGGGAGGAGTAAGGTCTGTCCTAGGAAGCAGTGACTTTTGCATGGGACTCGATTTGTTTCCAGAATGTGTTGAACATGAGCACTGAGAGCAGGACTGTAGCCAGGCACGATAATGTGATCTTTAGATATCCAACTGTGACTGTGGAGAAGGAAGAGAGGATATGTTACCTCTGCTCGTGCACTGGTGCAAATGTTCCTGCAATACTATGCCCAGGTTTGGTGTGTATGTGTTTTGTGAAGGCCAGTGAATGCTCAGAGACAATTTATGAGGGTCAGGTTAATTGAGTTAAAGGTGAGAAAAAGTTGTCTCATATATATGCTAATTCAAAGATTAGAGAAGTGGAAAATAAGAGATGGTGGTATGATACAGTGGCTTGGATAATTTGGTTAGTTTTAGCTCAAACAATCTGTATTTTTGGTGTGGCTGATATAAGGCCTTAATAGAGAACACAGGCTATTCAGGAAAAAAAATATGTGCTGTGTATATACATGTGTACGCACGCTTGCGCATATGCACGCAGCAATGCCAAGTATTGCACCCACGCTGGTAGCTGGGGAAGTCCCATGGTCTGCTCTGCTCAGGAGGTTGCTAGGTGGTCATAATGTCTTTCACGGTGTTCATTGGAAGAAGGCTATCTAAGTAAACAAGCTAAGGTGAAGACTGGGGGGAAAAATATATATATATTTTTAATTTTAAATTTCTGCTTATAGTTATTAGTTTCTAGGAACATCTGGTTTCCCCTTTCCTTTGCTGCAAGAACACAGAAATGTGACTACACTGACAGTAAAAGTTATTTGATTTTTTCCAATAGCCTAAACAGGGAAATTTCCTCAGTTGTGTCATTGCTGTTACGTGACAATGTCCTTCCAATCCTTCTGTCCTGCTGAGGCTTGCTTAGCTAACTGTCCAATCTTTCTTCAGCAATCTTAGAGGGAGGAAAAAAAAAAAAGGCTCCCAAATTCAAGGGAAACATTAGGACCAGATCTTACTACGATATGGAGGCTTTGGAGGATGCTGCTGTGCCAGCTTTTATTGTTGTCCCATCTGCCAAGATATTCACTGGCTTGCTTTTGTTTTTTGTTCATGTGGGGCTTTTCAAAGTAGCCCTTGTCCCAGCTCTGGTAGAAGTGAATGGGATGGTGTGTGCAGTGATTTTCCCTTCCTGGTGGCCTGCATCTTGCTGAGCTTTGCTTGCGTGAAGGTGGGTACCAGACCTGGATGGCTCTTGTCCACATTATGCATGAGGATTCCCCATTTACCACTGCAAGTTGGACTTCTTTCCACTTTTTAAGATGGAGCTATTTGCGCTTCTATTCTGTATCCCCAGCTCGTCTTTAGATGCTGCTGACATCTGAAGGAGAGTGGTGTTCTCAGTAATAGTCTGGTAAGTGAAGAAAAGAGGCTAGAGATAAATGAGAATTTTCTCAAGTGTGTGTGTAGCTGGATTGAAAGAGTGTATCTAGTTGCACTGAAAATTACTGAGCATTGTCTTGCAAGAAAATAAGGAAGCATAAGCTAACCTAGAATTATTTTTATGCGGGGGAGAGCTGAATAGGAGAAAACTACTAGTGCTGTATACTTAGAGATCATGCTCAATTTCCCAGGATATGAATGTGTCCCAAGAAATTAATAACTGCTAAGTAATTATGAAAATTCATACCTTTCTCCTCCATCCTTGCTTGCCCACCCTCCAACATAGGTTGATTCAGTAATCATTTTCTGTTTGTTGAAGTGATTCTGGCTTTTGATACCATCTCTTATGAGACTTTTGTATATCTCTTTTTGCAGGAAAATGTCAACATTTGTAGAACTAGATTGGAGTCCTTTCTAGATGGTGATGAATGGAAAAGAGCTATTAAAGAAATTACTTTGCTTTTAGTAAATGGGCATAACAAATTAATCCTTGTTCATAATCCCTGGCTCGCTCTTCAGGAAGATGCCTGTGCTGTTACCAAGCAAGCAGGAATTCTATCCGTGCTCTTTGAATGCGCCCGACTCTGGGTATAATTGATTCCCTTCTGTTCCTTCCTAGCAATCCTACAGAGACTGTACGGTTACGTACTCTCTCAACAGTTTGAAAGGATAGGATTTCCCTTAGGAGGGATCAGATGATTAGCTTATAAATAGTAAATGCCTGTTCAGGCCTACTTTAGAGTGCATGTTATTTGGTTTCTGTCTTGCTCTCTGCGCTGCTGCTAAGTCTTCACAACAAATATAACCTCATCTGGCACCTCAAGGTGCAGAGCCAAGCCCAAGAAAAAAAGGTGTACTTTTCATCAGAGATAATGAATTTCAGTGAGCTTCAGAGCCTTTGAGAAAGGAAACAGTCCTGGTGCTAGTTGCTACTGTACTGGGCTATGATTATACCCCAGGGAGGAGTGTGATTATTTGCCTGTGCAGGAAAACTAGCTCGACTAACTGGGAGCATGAGTTCAAAATGAAACTGAAACACATTCAGTGGTTGAATTCCTTTGGAGATGAGCCTCTTTTCCTGCTAGAAAACCTCCGCCAGTGCCAGGGAAGTCCTTCTCTTTAAACCTAAAAAATAAGTTCTTGGAGTTCTCTATGGAGCAACATTCCCCCCCCCCCCAAATAAATAAATAAATAAATAAATCTTACCTGAATCTGTTTCTCTCCAGCTTTGCTTCATTTATTTCTGGTTTGGGGTTTGGTCAGTCTTATTGCTGCCATGGGAGATGTGACACACATGGAGGTTTAGGGTCTGTCGAGATTCCTTGGCTAACCTGCATGTGAGTTATTTTCAACACAGTTCCCTAAAAGGTAGCTCTTGCCTGTGTATTTATGCTCAACCTTCCCTCGATTGATGTTTTGGCAAGGAGCCTCCATTTCTGCTCTTGGGTTTGCTTCTGAGCTAGAGGAACACCTTCCCCTTCCCCAGGGAGCTGTGCTTCACTAGGGATTGTGATCAAATCATAGGAATTAGTTAATAGTTTTGCGTGGGATTTGTTTTGCAGCATCTTTCTGCAGACCTGAGTGATGTGTGTATTGCATATTTAAAAGAAGTGTCTTGCCGTTCCTGAGGGAGATAACAACATTAATGGGACATAGCAAAAACAAAACTAAACAGATGGTTCCTGTTCCTAACAGTGGCAATGACTTTGTTGTTGCTTTTTGTTTCAACTTTGCTGCTCTTTCTCATTTCAGGACATCTCTCAACCTTCTTGTTCAACAGTGAGAATCCTGCCCAGGGCATATCTCTAGAGAGGAGAGTTGCATGTCTGTATATTCTGTTTCAAAGCATATTAAGTTACTGGCTTTAGAGGCTTCCTTTTTGTGTTTTGTTTATTTCTAGGTGCCTTATTCCTTTTAGCCTCTGATTTAGAACCAGTCCTCCTTCCCTCGTGGATTGTATCACGTATCTTCTAGGTGGAGTGTTTGCTCAACATGTTTGATACAGCTGATCTCATGCACTGCAAACCCCATGAAGGTCAGCTGTACTGGACGTGCACAATAGAGATTTGCTTTTGCCAGTATTTGCTTTTCTGTGGAAAAAAAATGTTGCATTTTCTCTTGCAAGGGTGCAGATTTGGTTGCCCTATGAAGGACTGGCACAGCATTCTTGGAAAGGATGGTGATAAGAATTGAGACTTTTCTAGTTCTTGAGGAAGAGGTTAGCTAGGAATGAGCTCGATGGGACTGTTTTGATAGCAAAGTACAGGCCATATGTTGGGCACCTCTTTCTGAGACTTAGCAAGAAGCCACTTCTGGTGATTTTTGCAGTGATAGTTAACTATCTGTTAACTGCTGTGAGCTCCACCCCTCTTTGGAGGATCCCGTCCTGGCAGCAGAGACACAAGTAGAAACGGCTCACAACTTATCTGCTTGGGGGCAAAGTCTTACATCTGAACTTAAGCCCACATTCATAGCAGTATGTTCTTTAGAGCTTAGCATTCTTCTATTGCATGGCTCAAAAAGTATTTACCAGAAAGTGGAGTTGTCACTCCTTTTTCAACCTGTCCAGTTCTCTATTGCAAAATGAAATTGTGGAATTGTTCATTCTAGCAGAACTTGCTTAGACATGGTACTTGCTTGTGAGTGACAGCTTTATGGTAAGGGTCCTCAAGGCATTTCTGCATTTTAAAATCAATTCCAATTGCTTAGACCTTTGCTAGTCTTTCTCTGATGTTTTCTCTTGAAAATGAGAGCTGGCCTGAGCAAGGGATACAGTTTGTATTGTTTCTTTTGAAACCGTAAGAATTTGTTTTGTTTTGTTCTAGAAACTTGTTAAAGTAGCCAGCTTTCTTAAACTCGATGAGTGCCTTGTGGCGATCCAACATAAGTCTATTCAATTGCCTCTATTTAAGCTGTACAGCCTGGATACAGAATAATCGTTTTAATCTTTTAAAGTAATCTCTCTGAGTAAACTTCATCACTGGAGCATGGCTGCCATGTAGTACTCTGCTCTACCAGAGCACAGCGTGACAGAACCAGGTAGATGTTGGTATAACTGCTTAATGTGAAATAGAGAAACCACTGTCTTGTTTAGTATCTCATTTAGGAGGTATCTGCACCCAGTTTTGAGAACACTTCAGTGAAGGTACTTGGGGAAAGCGTCGCAGGCTGCTGGGGAGCTGGAGTTGAACAAGTATCCGTCTCCCTAAATGGAGCAGTCTGTTTCTAAACCCACCCTTTGCAAACAACTGACAGAGGCAACCGCCCTAGGAAAGGAAAGCTACCAGTGCCCACTGTTCTCTGCACAACTTCTCCAGAGAACTGATGATTTGGCCAAGGATGTATATGCAAACCCAGCAAGTAAGTGTGGATATAAAGAGAAGGGGTCTGAACAAAGAGAAGTCTCATCTTGCTTGCAGCAAAAAAATCCCTCCATACGTGGAGGAATGTGCCATGGGCTCTCTGTTTGCTGCCTCTTCCCATTTTGTCAGTGGGGTCATGCAGGAAATGGAAATAACACCATGCTAAGACTGTCCAGGGAGGGGGACAGAGTTCAGATCAGTGGCAGTTATTACCTATTCCATCATGTAAAAGTTGTAGACCTGGTTGACCTGACAGTCTCTCAGCCAAGTGCTGGTGAATTTTGGTAATGATGCCAGCTCAGTTACTGTGAGATTTGGGTTGGTACTAGTGCTCATGTGATACAGTGCCCTTATAAAATAATTTTATTATCAGATATCAGAGGTTTATCATCTCTGGGCTAACCCAATACTGAGGGTCCTCTATATCCTTTACTTTCTCCTGCTCCAGCTTCCATGCTGCTGCTCCTTTAATGGCCTTGTTGCCTCTAACTCAGGACATGAAAAGGATGTTGAGATCCGAATGTGTGTTATTGATGTACTTTGGGCTTTCGTGTTTGGATTCAGCTGCCTATGGGACAAGAAAGTCCCTTGATTTCAAAGGAGAAGTGCTTGTTTAAGCTGTGAAGTCCCTATTTTCTGGGGGTCTTGAACCTTCAATGCATCATTGTAGTGGCAGTTGTAATTAAAGGGCACGTACAGAGGGAATTCAGCAAGGGTGCATGATTATCTTCTTGTTTGAGGTCCTACAGTAAGGGAAGGGGCTGTGGTTGGAGACTCATAGGTATTTGAGGCTATGTGAGAAATCCCCAAGGGGACCTAAGAGGAAGTCCCAGACTTTCCCTGTAACTTCACCAGATCACACCATATTGTAGGGCAGTGTCAAATGCTCCTCTGTTTAGGCTGAAAGCGGTTCCTTAGACAAGGTTGTTGCTACAGTGGCTTTGCTGTGATCGTTCTGGTGATGTTAGCCCACCTGTTGTGACAGCTTCATTTTTGTGCACCAGCCCAGCAGTTGTGATCTTTTAGATGGATTTCTGCAGTGTTTGGTAAGAATACCAAGTGGAAGTTTTGGGGAGGCAATGTCTTTTGGAGATTTGACCTGGGCAAAATTGATCTTTTCCTTAAACATTAAGCACTGATGTTGTCTCTGTGTTGTTATATAGTGTCGTGATCTTCTGAGTGTCAGGGTGCCAACCCTGAAAAGAGCAGATACTTTCTTTTGTAACACAGCTGGTTGGTAGAATGAAGAACCGTGCTGGAGGGGAACTTTGGCTTTTCTGCTTGAGGTAGATGTGAGGGATCAGATTTGGTGCGGGAAGCAATATTTTAATGGA
Organism: Apteryx rowi; assembly: GCF_003343035.1. Classification (NCBI taxonomy): domain Eukaryota; kingdom Metazoa; phylum Chordata; class Aves; order Apterygiformes; family Apterygidae; genus Apteryx; species Apteryx rowi. Next base: position 5,335,882 of record NW_020448308.1, read on the forward strand.
GTTGCACTAGGAGTGCGAGATTGACATTTGAAAACGAACTTACTGAAGAGCTGGGCATGCTTGGAAGCCCCTGCGGTACTTTAAGACAAAGAAATGATCAGAAAGGGAGTTGAATGAGCAGTGCTTTCGCCTGAAGAATTGGTAATTGTCCTCCTTACTCTTGCCCGTGGCTAACTTGCATCACTGACCATTCCTGGTAGTTTCTAGCATCCAAGGTATTGTGCTCATTATAGGGAGGCCTGGAGACATATTGCAGGCAGCTGCTGAAGGGAATGCCACAGTACCGGCACGCAGCCAGCACACGCTGAGTGCAGAGACAGAGGGAGCTGATGCCAGGGGTGATATGTGCCAGCATGCAAATGACTCATATTCCTCCCTCCTGTCCTTTGCACTTTCTTGGGCTGACACGAGATGATTTCTTACCTACTCTGTTCTTTGCTCTTTCCCCTTTCTCTGATTTTTAAAAGTTAATATATTCTGTCTGCTGCCTCTGCTCTCTGCCTTTCCTTTCCTGGAGTCTGGGAGCGTCAACCCTCCTAGCATGCCAGAGGGCAGACGGATACCTTCCTATTGCCTGTTCTCTGCTTCTCCATCAAAAAAGGGGTAGCCAAGTGCCTTTGGATGTTGGATAAGACGATCCTAGACAGAGCCAGCTTTGTGCAGTGAGGAGGGTAAAAGAAGGTTATTTTAATGGGATAAAACTACTGTTCAGCACAGAGGTTCTGTGCAGACCTAACTGCCTGATTAGAAAACAGTGTGCAAAGCTTTCATTGCTGTCACTAAATGAGGTGAAAGAGGAAGCAAAAATGTTTTCATCCTTTAAATTGGACTAGCAGTTTTGTTTTATATAGCACAAACTTAATGAAATATAAAACCTTCTCTCACTGGTCTTCCATTGTGTCTTTTCTTTTTCAATAGCTATTTTTACTAGAGGAATTTGCAGAAGTGTGATATAAATGGTGCAATCTGTGGGCTTGCATTCTTTTATCGAAATATGAGAGGAAGTGACTTCAACTTGTCAGAAAAGGTTCAGTAGGTCTGATCCTCCTAAAAAGCAGAAGTCAAATTTTCAGCATGTTTTACTCATGATGAAGCAGGCAAGAGCAAAGCTTGAACTGGCACCTCCTTTATCTGTTGGAGTTCCTTGGAGTGCGTAGAACCCGGCATGCAGGATTCCAGTGCTCTTGTATTGCAGATAATTGTGTCATTCCCCCCACCACCACCCGTTTGTAGAGCAAAGGGTTGTTACTGGAGCAACAGAATATGGGAAGCAAGATGCCTCCTTGAGTGAATTGGACTTTTTTCAAAGAAATAGCTTTCCGCTTTGCCTGTTTTTCATTACTACTGGTATCCAGAGCTATTGTATTGCAGCCCTGCGTTCTAGCTTTGCGTTGCCGTGCATGTGTTGAAATGAATAAGCAGTGCTGGGGGAAATCTGGCTTCAGTTGAAGTTATGGATAGATCTGCTGCCGATTTCAGCAGGCAGGGAATTTCATCTGTTCATGTCAGTGATGCACAGACAGGAAAAAAGTGACTACCTCATATTCAAGCAAAGAAGATAAAAATCCTGTTGCCTTCTGAGATTTTTCTTTGTGTTTAGATATAGTAAGTCTGATGTATTTCATTTTCTGTACTAAACCTCTTAGAGGCAGGAATTTGAACCTTAATGAGTTTTAATACACTCAGTTATTTAAGGTAATAAATCCAAGTCTCTGTTCTTAGCATAAAAAGTTTGTGTGAATTGCAGCAAATGAGTGTAAATTCTTTAGGATGCTTTTAGTGTTGAGCTTGTCATGTGGCTGTCTTCATACCATGTCCTGGTGGAAGCTGGCAGTGGGGAAGGGACAGTGGGTGTGAAATTTTGCAGCTCTTACTGGTAGATAAGCAGGGGACTTTCTATATATATCAAATTGCCTTCTCTTTCCCTTTATTGATTGTCTGGGGATTTCCTTTCCAAGAGTCTGTGCCTCTTTTCAGAGGGCATCATGGACAATACTATTTTTAGAAATGATTAAACTCATCTTAGAGAGCAGAGATAGTAGCAATTAAGCTCATCTGAATTTGCTGTCTTGCCTGCATAGCTTGAGATGAGTTTATTAATGAAAGCAGGTTACTGTGCAAGATAGTTCCTTGACATGATTTTCCATTGCTAAAGTGCAAAACTTTTTTGAAGGATCCAGATGCCTAGAAATGAAATACTAGAGGGTCTAATGTAATCTTCTTAAAACCAGAGTTTTGGGGGAGGGGGGCAGGAGGGAAGGAATTGTTAAAGGACAAGTTAGGTGTTGCTTGGTATTGGAAGGGAGCGATGGACTATCGACCACAGAAAAAGCCTCAGGAGTTGAAGGTTTCCAAGTTAATTGCTTACGTGCATTGGGAATAGAATCAGTAACAATGTGAAGCTGAGGAGCTACTCTTCGCAGTGTCACAGAAAAAGCGAACATCTAGGCTGTTGTCGTGACATACGTCCAGGAAAGTTGTTGTCAAACCCAGCATTTCTGCATGAACTGACAGGTTTGGCCATTGGACCAATCAATCATGTGCATCAAAAAGCAAAAGACTTTGAGTTGAACATGTCATTAAAAATGAGCTCTTAACTTAGTAACAGTTGTCAGTTTTCCCCTCATCTTGTGATCAGCTGTCTTCTTGTAGCTTGATGGTAGAAATCCTGACTGGATGATTGTAGCTATGTTTTTGAGCATTCTTCCTACAGAAGATGGAGTTGTATATTTAATTCAATAATGATGCGATTATTGCAAGTTTTAGAGAGGAGCTGGGTTTCCACAGCCAGCAGAGAGAAACATTCAACAGAAATGCATGTTCCCTGCTTCATTTTGAGCCATTTGACTTTGCTTCAGCATTTCAGATACCAGCACAGCATCTCCCTTTCCTTGTCGGTACGTCTGGTTGTGAGAACGCTGCCAGGAAAACTGGGTTTGGTTTGGGTGACTGGTTTGTTGGGTGAATCAAGAGAAGAAATCTTGATGTTCTGTTGTCCTTTCTGACCTCTTCTAAATTCATTAGTAGCTTTGCATGTACGTGTTTGTGCAGCTAGCTACGAAATGTTCATTTTCTTCCTACAGAAGAAATTGCCCTTGGAGAAAAGAGGTTCTCCTAGAAATTTTGTATGCTAATGATACTACACAGGTTTTGGCCTGGAATCTACTTTTGATCAGCAGGATGTGTAGAATAAGCCTGAGGTGATGCAACTAGAGCTGGAAGTGTGGCCATCTTAGGCCTGTGAAACCCAGTGGTGTTGCAGATCGTTACAGGGTGTATGATCATTTGGAGGAAAGGCTGTATTTTTTTTCTTTCAGACATTGTTTCTACAGGCTGTCTCTCGCAGGTGGGATTTATGTGCCAAAAGGCAAGTCTGAGTTTATTTTAATACCATTTTAGATGCCTTAGGTATCCTGCCTGGCCTCCACGTGTCATTTCCAAGGGATATAGTTCCCCCATTGGTCCTGTCGCCTATCTTCTGGCTTCAGGGAGATTGCCCCCCTGTGCGAAAGAATAATAGAAGTTATATTTGTAATAGCAACAGCATCTGGTCTGCAGTTGTACTGCTGCTGTTTAGCTGAAATTCTTCTAAAAAAAAAAAATCCAGATGGTTATTATGAGCATGTTGCAGTTCAGGTACTCCAAAAATCATGAGACGGGCTTGAGAAAGTTGAGGGTGATAGTGGGCGGGGAGGGAATGACACATTTCAGGTCTCTTTCTCTTTTGATTTCTGAGCCTTCTGGTGCATTTGGGTCACATATTTCAGGCTTTTTTTTTTTTTTTTTCCCCTGCAATCACAAAGACGGTCTTTCAAAGAAAACTGCAGTTGTCAAGGACTCCACAAATTGATGGAAATTAAAATGCTAACAGTTCTGATGCATAAGAAGAGATGAACGTTTGCCTGGAGACCTGTTTAAACAGTGTTTCTCCAGCCTGGAGACTTGGGATGTGACCTCAGTAGTGCAGGCACGATTTCCTTGAAGCCACTGCTGCTTCCTTCCTGAGATTGAGCTAAAATCCAAACATGGAGCAGTGTGGAGAGAGGTCGCACTGCTGCCAGAGGCAAAGTGACAGGGAGCCCAGCTGTTTTCTCCCTGTGGGATGAAGTATTTCCTTGGGCATTTTGAGTGGCTTTTGTTGTGCAGGGCAGCCTGTGCCTTGCAGCTCACCCCGTGAGGAACCACCTTGGGTCCTCCACATTAACAGCCCAAGGATAATAGCTCAGCTCCTGTAGCAGGGTCCTTCCTTTCCATCTTGAGCAAATTGGGGTCAGTGGACTAGGAGTCCAGGCACCTCTCTTCAGGGCTGCAGGCGGAGAATCTGGAGCAGGCAGGAGCCTGGATTACAGCTGGGATGCATCCATCTGCGCTGCTTTGGGTAGGGACCAGGCAATTGTTTGTAGTTGAATAAAGGCTTAATTGTAGCTTGAAGTGTCCCAACTGCTTTTTAAAGAAAAGCAAACAAAACTGGAGAACAACCGGCTAGAGTTACCCGGGGGTTTTAGAAAAGCTTGCCAGAGCTCTGCTTCCTGTCTCCTTTAGTCCCATGATTATGAAGTTCAGCTTGAAAGCGGAGCCTTGGATTCAAATCCCTTCTCTGCCTGATCTGGATTGAAGGTTTGGAGGGTGGGGATGGTGTAGGAAAGGGGGGATTATTGATAGAAAAACAGTTGTTGTGATTTGGGTGGTAATAAGACCTGAGTTCCTCCATGTCCCACTGAAATGAATGAGGGCCCTATCTCACTCTGCTGGTGCCTTAGCTTCTCCCCTGGTTGTGACTGGAAATGAATCTGGGCAGCGATGACAGTGTGTGTGGCATGGCACAGCACAGAGCCTTTGCCAGGCCCTGTTGTCTGCCAGGTTGTCAGGAAGATTAAGTAGGAGGCAGAGGCTGACCTGGCAGGGGAGCATCCCTGGTGTTCTGCTGCCACCTGGTGCCACCTGCTGTCCTGTTCCCCCCACCCCCCCCGCCCCCTTGGCCACATCCCTCCTAAGAGTAAGGATGTGGTCTTAAGTAAAGTACACAAACTGTCTTTGCTTTTGGCATTTAGGGCTTTCTTTGCAGTTACTAGTCTCCCTTTGAGAGTGGGATTTCACTGTTGTTAATGTAAGCAGTGGAGTCAGCTGGCAGGCAGCACACTGCTGAAATTAATTGCACTTAAGATCATTGTAGCAGTGGATGGTAGTGCTTGTTAGGGCTCTGGCAAAGCACTGGGCTCTTTTTTCCCCTCGTAATCATGTATACCTTTATCACGCCCGGGTGGCATTGCTGTACTCTTCTCTCTTGAGATACTCTCAGAGCTGGAGTCTGTCAAATTTTGCCGTTGCATTGCAGCCTTGCACATGGATGTAAATTGCTTACTGGCTCCTCTGTGTATCCATCTTTCTTGACTCCAGGTGTCGGTGAGATGTTGCAGGGTGACCTTGGCAGAGGAAGGGCTGGGACAAGCATAAAGGTGCTGGAGAAAAACTGGGCTTAAAATCTCCTGCAGCCTGGGTGTGCTGTAAGGATCCCTTTCTCCCCCGTCCCCTCTTTATTTTCATTGTTTCAGAAATTAAGTCGTCCTGAGACTGCTTTGATAGTATTCCCAAGCTAGGCTATTCTCTGGGCCTGAGCATAGAGAAATTGGTAGAAAGTCTTCACTAAATGCATATCTTGGGCCCAGCCTATCAAGTTAGGCATTTTTCAAATTCTGGTGGTTTTTTTTCTCCCTCTAGCCCTAATCTTGTCTGTCTGCTTCCCTTTCCAGCTCTCTCCACAACCTTTTCTACATGCCAGCGTCAGACCTTCTTTCCTTCAATGGTTGGCTCTTTTCTGCTCTATTTCTTCTACCCTTGGTGATCCTCATTTCTACAGCTTTCACCAGCACAAATCCAGAAACTGCTTCTGCCCTAGTGCAGCTCCCTGCCCCAGTGTCGTTCACCCCAACTCACCTCATGGAGGACCTTCTGTCCCCTCTGCCCACCAGCGTCTCTGCCTTCTGGGGTTTTTGCTTGTTCTTCCCAAGCTCTGCTATCTCTAGCCCGTCTCTCCTGTCATGTATTTGCTTTGCCAAAACTTCTCGCATTTGTTCTCACTTTAACTGCAGAGCATCTGTTGTAGCGCTCTGGTGACCAGGCTTGTCTGCTGTGTTACACGCTTGAGTCTCTTGTTCAGCTCTGCTCTGTTCTTCACTAAACAAGCTTTTTGCTTTTGTCGAGCCTGAAACCCACGTTCTCGGCTGCTCCCTGAACACCTCTGACTTCTCAAAACCCCTCATCTTCCTTTCTTTTTTCTGCAGAAAACTTAGTTTCTTCCAAGAGGAAAAAAGACAAAATAATGTGTCAACATCCCCTTCTGTCTCGTGGCGTTTCCTACAGCACTGTTCTCCTTTTCCTACCGTTGACACAAATTCTCCTCTAATCCTTCCTCTTGCCTCTGACCCCATGCTGTCTCTTCCTCTCCCTTACACTGCTCTCCTCCCCTATCCTTATTCGTAACTTCTCACACTACTCTGAATCTTTCCCTGTACTGCATAGTTTCTCTTCTTAAAAAAGAGCTCACTTCTGTTCTTACTTACCCCGCTATGATTTTTTTCTTCCTTTTGTCATAAGTCCGTTGAACATAGCCTGTTCAGACTGAAGTCCCTCTCCTTTTCAATCTAAGTTTTACCCACTGTACCAGAACTGCTGATGCAAAAATCTTGAACTTGGCAAAATCTCGAATTTTTTTTCCTTGTTCTCTTGACCTGTTGAGGTATCCGACTCCTCTGCAGTTTTGCTCCTGAAATCTCTTCCCTGAACTCCCTCTTCCAGTTTTCTTCCTAACTGTCTTGCTCCTTCAGGACTTCCTTTAGAGATTTACTCGCTGAGGCTCTCATGTGGCTCTGTTTTCAGTAATCTTACCCTTACGCACACATTCAACTACCCTCCTTTGCAGCTAACACATGGATATACTGTTTTTCTCCTCATGAATGTCTAGCCATCAATCAAGCTCAACTTGGCTAAAACACATCTGGTAATCTCTCTCAATGTTACCTACATTCATGTTTGAAAACAGCGCCGGCCTCCTGCCTCCCCTTTCTGCTCCTAGTCTGGCCTCTTCAGCCCACCAGCACAGCTGAAATTCCTAACAAAATCCTTGTGATCTCCTGGCTTGGTTCCTGCACTGTTCTCCTCTGGGTTTGACAAAACACTGTTTCATCTGTGTCCCCTCAGAGGCTGGTGCGCTGGTCATCTTCACTGTCCAAGCCCCTTTGTACCTTTTTAAGGGCCAAAAGGCAAGGTCCTCCTTTAGGATGGTGCTGCATAGAAAGAAGTATTTCTGGCTGTAGCAGTTTTCCCCTGTGTCTCTCTGCAGTCCTTCTGCAAAGAGCTGCTTTAAGTGCCCTGTCGTAATCTCTTGGGTGCAATCGCCTTGTTCAAAATCTAGATGTTCCTGCTTCAAAAGCAGCAGGAGCCTGATTGTTTTTCAAAGACTTCTCAGAGTATGTGTGTGTGTGTAGTTTTTTGTTTGGTGGGGTTTTTTTTGTTTTGGGGGTTTTGATGTCTTTTATTTATTTTTTTTAACATGAAGGGAAACAGCTTCAAGGCATTTTCATCATGAACTGACTCTTAGATTGGGAGGCCAGAAAGGGGGTTGCAAACCATTGTATTCTTCTTGCTGCCACAACGTCTTCAGTTAAGCTGGAGTATTTCAGCTTTCAGGCAGTAAGAAGTTCTGTGCCGCTGGCTAAGCGGGATGTTGTCAGTGTTTTGTCCCTTGTGTGTCTGCGAATTGATTAGGTGGGACTGTTCCCTGGTTCTCGGGATGGGTAGTCCATTTGCAGTGCTGCGGAGGCATGGCAAGAGTCCTCCTCACCTGGGAGAATATTTCTTACCTGCCCCAAATCTCACAGGTTGACTCTGAATATGAAATATGATCTGTAATCTCAAATCATCATCCTGCTAGGTAAAAGCAGCCGGAGTTGGAGTATGCTGAGGGCATCGCAGGCAGCTCTACTTGCTCTGAGGCCTGTAGGAGATTCATAAATTGAAACCTGAAAAAAAGTATGTGGTGCATTTTAAATGCTCTAAGCAGTAAAAAGACCAACTTTTCTCATAAGCTTGATGGAATTTATCCAATTTTTAAACTTCATCTGCCTGCACTTGGATTGTGTTTATATCCTTGTCAGCAGAGTTGCCTGGGGCTGAGTATATTTTGCATAAATACTTAAACATATTGGGCAAGTCATGTCTTTAAATTTTCTTTTAGAAAGCTGCATACATAGGCTTGTTTTGCTTCTGATCACTGGATCATTTTTGTCTTTCTGCTTTGAACTTGCTGTCCTAGGTTTGGCCACCTGGAGGCAGCGTTCTAGCCGTGGCCCGAGGGATGCTGCGTATAGAGATACAGTCAATTCACTGCCTCTACTTGGTAACTGCTTTTATATAATATTGCAGTCGATTTTTTGCCAGCACCTTGTTCTGGCAGCTCATGCTGAGCTGACTGGGGGGATCTCTAAGGTATACGAACTGTTGTTCTCCAGCAGTCCTCCTTGTAGATATTTCTCATTCTTTAAATTCATGCCTTGCCTCTGGTTGTACCGATATGCAGGTAGTTAAATTCTGATCACTTACCATTGCAGAGCAATCTGAATACTTTGGCTAACTTCCCTTCATAATTTAGTATTACTGTGACATTCCTAAATCTTTCTATCCCAAACTTTATTTTTTAATACTTACTAAACAATAATAAAAGTAATAATAAAAAACTGTGTCTGCCCAAAGACCAGCTGTTGGTGGCCTTCATTAGAAACAGCCCTTGGATGTTTCATTTCGGTTAAAATACCAAAGGTTATCCCATACAGTCTGCTTTGCATGTAACTGTGTGGTCTGACATTAATTATATTTTTAGCCTCTAATTAGTTGAGAGTCCTGGGATGGCTGTTCTATTTTATTTGGGATCAAAATAAGGCTAATCAGCTTCCTGGTAGTTTCTTCTAACATTCTCTTTTTAATATTGGGACTGTTTTCCCCATTAAACTCACTAGAAATAATTCAACTGTTTTAGCTGAAATTAAAACAAAATCTCTGCCCAAGGCAAGCACCGAGTGTGGAGAGCTTCATTCCAACTGTAAACAATTGGCAAAGTTTTATAAGCAATTAAAACCAGGTCTCTTAATGGGAAGTATGGAGCAGCCTCCTGCCAGAGGGGGGCCGCCCGCTTTGCCTGTGGTGTGCACCAAAAATTGTGTTACAGCCTCGCTAATGAGGTTGTAACGTTGTATGCAGGAATTGTAGCATTTCCTACCTCTTCAAAGCTGTGCGTGTGCATCTGAACAATTCCTGTGCATAGGCAGATGGGTGCAGCTCTTAAACAGGCGTTACTTCCCTCTCCCGAAGAACCCTTATTTCACCTACTGTGCAAACAGCAGGTGCTCATAGGGAGCGGCTATATGGTTCTTTATTATTCAGTGTTTCCTAAGCCTAAGTAAGCCTACTAATTCATCGTAGTTAATCAAGCCATGCTGGAGACAGAACTATTAAGCTTTTCATGAGCTTTTTTTCTCTGATGCTGCTGTAAATAAATGCTTATGAAGCAGTTATGTTTTCAGAGTAGCTCTGTGAGACAGGAAGATGCTGAGAAGAGAATAGGGTTTTTTCTTTTTTCTTTTTTTGTTTGTTTGTTTTTTGACAGCCTAATTGCTTGCTTGTAGAGTCTGGTTTTTCAGAGTGCATACAGTTCGTATAGCACTTTGACTTCACTTACAACTAAGTGCTTGGACTCTGCAAATCAGATGTTTGGGCCTTAAGCTGGAATTCAGAAAATGGAGAACAGTCAGTGATCATCTGTGAAATGTCTGGCTCAGGTAGCTGGCTGAGCACCCCGGAGGAGAGCCATAGCCGAGGAGGGTGGGACTGGCTCTCCAGGCAGAACTCGGTTCTTCTGTCAAGACTCTTCTCTTGCAACCGGGTTGTGTTTGCTACTGGGTTGTGTTTGCTGCATCACTTCTACCATCTGCAGCAAATGGGGGCAGAAGTTTTCAAAACAGTGGTCTTGCCCTGTCCAACTCTGCTTTGGTCCTTGCTGTTCTGTCCATGCTGTGCACTAAGAAAGGCAAAGATCCCTTGAGGAAATAACATTGTTGTGTAACTAAATGTACAACAATGTGTGTGAATCACATGGACAAAAGAGCTAAGAGGAGAGCAAATTCAGATTGCTCTTAAAAATTTTGAATTCTGATGTTGCTTTATTATTTGAGGGTTTGGCTCTGAGATTAGTAATTCGAGGGTAAGACACATGCTGTAAAAATATTAAAGCAGAGTGGATTCTTTTTTCTCCTTCCCCCAGCCCAGTTCCGCCACGCAGCATCAGCCTGCCACCCTCTGGGTCCTTCAGCAGGATCAGCACCATCAGCCCCATCCTGTGCGTCTCCTCAGCTGAGCGATGGAGAGCAGCAGCGGGCTGTCATCTTAAGTGGGCCACCACTAGTGGGGTGTGAAACCCACGCTTTGCCAGTGATTCACAAGTGTGTGCTGACAGCAGAAGAATAGCATGAGACTCTGGGTGTTGGTTTCAGTCCATGCGTGAAAGGGGATTGTGCTCTTTTAATTTCTCTCCAGCTTTATCCCTTTTTCCCTTGTCTTTCTCCCTGTTTCTTGTCGCCTCTTTGCTTGAATTCAGCAGCTTAAACCTCCACGTTGGCTGGGCCTCGCCAGAAGCAGAGTCCAGCGTATCACAAACCTGACTGAGATTTTTAGGGGAGTTTCTGGTCTTGTTCGCATAAGCAGGATTTTGGGTGAATCCAACATCTTGCATGGGAAACTGTTGCTTGAGCAGTTGCAATATTGAGTATGGAACTTTCAAAGGAGAGATGGTAGATCTCCCAACCCTGCCTGGAGATTTGTTGGGCAGGGGGTGCTGAGTGGTACAAGGCCTGGAGGTCACTTGCCTTGAAACTCTTGACAGCGGGGAACCAGTCAAACGTGGCACTTCTTAAAGAAAGAGCACCACAGTAAGTCGTGAAGTAGGGAGAAATTAAATGGGAATGTGTTTGGGATATCAGCGGAGGGAAATACGAATTTGCAGAAGTACTTGAGTAAAGTTACCTGCCAGGGCTTCAGCAGAGCATCGTTAGCAGTTAGCTGGGCCAGATGTGGTTCTGGTAGTGCAAGAGGCCCTAGGCTTTCCTTGTCAGTGTGAGTAGCCCTTGGATTTTTGTGGTATCTCCTGGTTTCCATCGCCTCATAAATCCTCAGGAACCCCTTTGGCTGCATTGCTGTTCTGGCTTGCCTTGGAAGGAGAGCCTAGGAAACCCTTGGGGGTGGAGGAGACGCGGCATTCCTGCGTGCTTAGCTAATGCAGTTACGAGAGTCTGGAGAGTCTTCGTCTGCAATGAACTGGTTTCCTCTTGGGCAACTTGCTTTCAAGAATAGCTTGGGGGATGGGAGGGAGAGGAAGAACATGATGTAGCCAAAGAGAATTGCAGTTTATAGCAATTATCAACTTCTTTTTGTACAGGAGAGGAAGTGAGAAACTTGAAGTAGCCATTAGCAAAGATTTAATAAATTGGTACAAAGTGTACTGCAGAAAAAGTACTCATACGTCATTCAGTGTTATCAATAATTTAGATATCTTCAAATTAATGAAGAAAGCCTGCTTAACCTTTTACTTCCCTTGCCAGTTATGCTTTTCAACTAATCTGGAAGTCACCAGTTTCAGTGAATCTTTCTAGTGAAACTATAAGCTGCTAGATTTCTTTATATAAAGCTTGATATATATGGTCATGTTGCCAAACAGTGGAAAGAAAAAATTGTTCTTCTATTTGAAAAGAGGCTAGGTTTGAAAAGGCATATTGCAGTATTTGGCTTTTCTGTTTTCTTAGAAAAAGGTTGATCCTATTGTATTTTTTTTCATATTTTCCTGAAAATTTTTAATCTATTTTTAAATGTAAAGGGAAGACAGTGTGCAAGTATGAAGCCTTTCTAAATTTCTGTTCTTTACCCCTGTCCTTTTGCACTGAGTGAGATGGTAGGCCATGAGAAATCAACTGAAAGCGTAAGGTAATTCCTACCTAACAGCACAGCTGCAACCTTTGAAAAGAAGTAGAGGAATATGGGGAGAACTCTCTCCAACATCACACAGAAATGTTGAAAGATTTGCATGCTTCTTGCTCACAGTACAAATTGAATTTCAAGAATGACTGTTTCTTGTGGACATTCAACTTAACCTTCTGATATGTAGGTGCCAAACCTCATTTAATTCTATGTTGGGAAAGAAATCCCTGAGTGGAAAGAAAGCACAGAGTAGATGTTCAGCAAGTCTTTTGCAGTCAATCTGATTCCTCGATGGCAGAAAGAGGAGTAATTCTCAGCTGCTGTATGTTGTGTGAGATATTTAGACACTCCTCTTTAAATCCACATTTGTTGACGTTTGTGTTTGGTCTAAGGAGGAAAAAAAACTTTATGCTAAGTGGTGGCAAAACTTATCAAAGCTGTTGAGTATTCCTGGAGCTTTGGCATACTGCTGATTGCTGGTAATTGTCAGAAATTGGTTTTAGCTGATGTTTAAGTCATCATTGGACCACGCTTATGTGGTCAATGCCCCTCCACCCCCCTTCCCCCAATAAAACATTGTTTATTCTTAAAAGCTGTTGAGATTCATGTTTGCAGATCTCAGTGGTACTTGTGTTCATGGTGAAGAGCCAGCACAGCTGTGTGAATGGCACTGGTAGACGGGAGTGCATGTAGCAGCAACAGGACTTTCAACTCATTTCCAATTGCAAGGTTTAGTTATGGAACCAGTCCCATGGAGGGGGCTGACAGAGCACAACAGAGGCAGAATTTGGACGAATGAGAGAAGTTGTTGACCCCATCCAAGAGAATCCTGGCAGAATTTCAAGGAAGGCTCTTTTCTCTGTAGATCCCAGGAACACCTGTGGGACCTACCAGTGCCTTTTGGGGAGCATCTTCTCAGAATAGGACCCTGCTGAGGTCTTGCTTTTGTCTCCCTACAAAACCTCTGCAGTGAGCATTGGTTACTGCGGGGTGAGCTAGCAGAAGGTTAGCTTTTAGTTTTTGCCTGGCGCTTTGAGCACTTGCTGCCTGCCCCACTTTCTAGGCAGCTGAGGTTTATTTTAGAGGTGATTTCCCCCCACCCCAAGATACCAGTGATCTTCAAGCACCCAAGTTTCTTATGAAGAAGGATCCTCCCCAAGTCCTTGAACCAGGGTGGCCAAGTCTTTCTTCCTTCAGCGTGTTCTTCTATAGAAAGCTGTGGGGGCGTTTCTGTTTCAGTGAGCTGCCCCTGCTCAGGGCAGTAGTTGAGCATATGCTCCATTGTCTAAAAGAAGAAAGTTTCCTCTTGGTCCCTTTTTTCCTGCTCTTGGGTAACATAAAGACAAAAAGAAATACTTCTCCCTTTTTAACAAGCTTTCCAACTGTTACTTCTGAGATTTGCCCTTTGCCATATTTGGAGGTGGATACTATTTAATTTCTTGAGTGTCTGTGGGAATAAAATAAAGTGGAGTATGGGGAAGAAGCTGTATCTTCTCCAGTCTTTTCATCTGTGTTTGTCTCACACAATTTCTTCTTCCAAAGCTCTGCTCCTGCTCCCAAGGTGTGCCTTAAAAAAAAAAAAAAAAAGAAAGAAAAACAAACAAACAAAAAAAACCACATGGGTAACAAGTCCTGCATGTTCTGTGTGTACTAGCTGACCAAAAGGATTTGGTGTCTCCCCGTGATGCTGAATCTGGTTTCCAGCAGCTCCTCAAAAGGACACTAAATAGACGTTAGCAATGATAGGTGCAAGTTATTGGGTTCTTGGTAGTACCATGCAAAGCAGTCCTTTTTTCTTTCTCTTTTCTTTTTTTAAACGTTGTATTTATACTGCAGTATTGTTGCTATTGACCTAAGCTTCTACTCTTGGTTCTCTTTTGCTTGCTCTAGGTGAGTCTAGTGGATCAACAAGAAGAAACTGAGCTGTGCTTGAACTAAAATTTTTGGACCGTATCTGAGGATGGTGAGTATATAGTCTAGTTTGTCTTTGACTTTTGTGCCTTTTTTTCATTGTGTCTCTGAGTCTTGTGCTGCTGCTAAGTGTATTCAAGAGGAGTTGAGAACTGTACCCACAGTATCTGAATCGGGGAATAGAACTGAAGGTTGGTTGGGAAAAAAGGGAGTAATCTAGGTAGGAGAAAGGGATCTATGCAAAAAAAAAAAAAAAAAAAAAAGGCATGTGGCATTGCTTGCTGAGGAGGTAGAAGAGGAAGAGTGTTGTAACTGTTGGCAAGCATAGACTGAGAAGCCTCGAGGCTGGATGGATTGGGCGGGGGGAGCACGGGCGGTCTAACTTTGGGGATGCCCGGTATGGATGTGGCACTGGATGGCTATATGTTAAGGTGAGAGTGTGTGTGCAAGAGAATAGCTTTGGGAGTGCTGCATGTAAGTAAGAACACACATTGGTTTATTTAAAAAATTAAAATACCACATCCACCACTCCCAAACCTGTGTGGTTTTAGTGAAGGACTGAAATGAAAGTGGCTGGGGGGTTTTAGTAGCCTGTGTGTAATCATTTGTGTTGTTCCCTGTATCAAAAATTGATTAATGGATTGTAAGAAAGGAGATCTTTACTGTTTCAAGTCTAGAGGCAGAGTGTTAGGTCATGGCTAGCTGAGCTTGGTGCAGGCTTTTCCACACAGGGGGTGGTAATATTAGCAAGGCTGAGATGCTTATTCAGATTCCAGGACCTACTTACAGGTGTGAAATGGTACAAAACCTGGTTCTTCAGCTTTCTAGAATAAGGGCTAATACTTTCAGGTTCTTGCAGGTTTTTCAGAGCAGGTTTTGAAACATGAGAAGTGAAAAGCTTTGCTAATGTGAGCTCTCTGTCTTTTCCAAAGTAGGGACTGAACCATGTGGATAAGATCAGGGTACAAGGAGTGAGAATAAATACAAGAATGGGAAAGGAGAGTGCTATACTATTGTGCATTATATGTAATAATATACTATGAAGAACTCTGAAATATTACTATAGCCAAGATGCTCTTTGTAGTATGAGTTTACCTTTAGATTTGTGATTTGCTTTGATTTCCAGTATATTTTAATAAGACTGGAATTCTCTTAATTCTCTTCTGCCTCCTTGGGCTATTGAGATAGCCAGCCAATTTCTCTTGCTTTATCAGTTTATTTTTGTTTTAAAACTTAATGCTGGGTTTTCTCCTTCTGTTCATTTATCACCTCTCAATGACAAATTAAGCACCATCTTAATAACATGCTTCAGTGATGCCAAAGTAGCAGAAATTTCAAAATAATTTGGTACTGAAAAGCATGATATGCAAGAATCTGGAGAGACTGAAACACAGAACAGCCAGATTGCTGATAAGCTTCAATAAAATGCCATTGTTGCTCCCAGCAAGAAATAATCCAAAATGCACACAGTCTGATGAGAGGAAGAAGGCTCGAGACCAGCAATGTGGAAAGGTGTGATGGAAGTGTCTGTAGGATTGTAGACTGAGTAGGTATTTGAACACAAGGCATGGCAATCTTTGTATTTTAAAGTGGGTAGGCAGTGAATCTCTGCATTAATGCAGTAACATAGTATTATGATCAGCTTGCACTCACTGCCATCAGAAGCAGATCATTGAGTTGGAAGTAGTGCGGAGAAGATTAGCAGAAACAATTCAAAGGTTAGAAATTCAATTTGAGGATGTGAAAACTTAAGTTAAACATTTAGAAAAAAAATCTGTCAGACTGCTCAAAGAAACAGTGAGGGTTGGGAATGGGAATCCTATGGGATTGTCCCTCATGTGATCTTTCAACAACTGGATTAGAAAAATGAAATTTGCTCTACAAATTAACTGAACTGTCAGCTCTACTAGTTAAGCACACAGAATTTCTGATGTAGCCCCCTATGCTCATGCTCCCTGATTTGGTTTCAAGAACAACTTTCTTTTGGAAGAGCTTCTTGCCACACTTTAGGTAGACTAATGTGTTTTGGGGTGGAGAGATGAAAATACACTCTTGTAATCTGATAATGTATCTTACTCTTCAATTTGGAATGATCCTGGTTTCAGGTTGAAATTGCTAAAGACCCAACAATTTCTCTGCCTGGGATAGAGATTAAATTGGTGCAAATTTATCCAGATATGACTGAAAAAAATAGCCTTTTCCTTTAAATAGAGTCAGGTTATTTTTAAAAAACTTTCCTACTGTAATGTATAACACGAACACTCCAGATGATGTGGCAGCAATGAAGAAGCTAACCAACTTCTAGATAATCATGTTCCCTTTCTTTTGCATCTCTAACAAAACAACTCAGTAGCAGTCCAGAGGATCTTGGAAATGTCTGGACCATGCTTTTTTGTCGTGTTGAATCCCTGCAAAGGCAATCAGCTCTTCAAAATTTGCCTGTTTCAAAACTTCTGATTACAAGCATGGTCATGACTGCTGAGAATTGACTAAAGCCAGAGATTGTCCCAGGGCCTGCTGGTTCTGGCCATGCCTTTTCATACCCAGGTTAGAGAGGGGATGGGAAATTGGGAAACATACTTTGATTTCCCAGCATTGAGGCAGAGCTGCCCCCTGGCCAGAGGCCATATATCTATGTCCAACGGAACAATCTTGTTTTCACATAGAACCTTCTTCCCTGAATGTGCTTTGTAAAATTGGAAATGTCATACTTCATCCTCCCAGGGCTAAAACCTTTTGCATTTCACAGTAACTGGAGTGGAGAGAACTTACTGTGCTCACCTCTGTCCCAGGGGAACAAATGTTCAGGATACCACATAACATCTGTAGAGGATGAACGGATAACAGCAAATCTGGTCTATGGCTCTTCTTGAGATTCATGGACTACAGGGTCTCGGAGAGGACAGGGAGGATGGGAAGTGAATATACCTGAGGAAAATGTATCAAAAAAACCCTCCAGGTAACATTCAAAAGGCCATGCTGGGTCTGTCGAAGCCAGATACCATGTCTGACTGGGGCCAGCAGTGAATGCCTGTGGGAGAGCCTTGTGGAATGTCTCTGGTGTACTCTCCCAACCTGTCAGAATTTGCAGTTCAGGAATTTTTGTAATCCAGAAGTAGTTTCTTAATGTTTTATTAGCCCTTGATGGATTTGTTTGTTTGTTTGTTTTCTTCTTATTATTATTCTCTGGATTCACCGAACTGCTTGTTGAAATCAGGTTAATGTTTGCAATTCCAATACATTGTGGCAGAGTTGCACTACTGAGTTGTGTGAAGTAGCTCCTTTTATTTTGTTTTTGAGTCTGCCCCTAATCATTTCATCTGATACTCCCTAGTTCCTGTGTTGGAAGTAATGGTGAACTTGGCGTTGCCTGTAAGCTTCTCCATACCCTTTGATTTTTGTAGAGCTCTGTCATACCCCACTTAGACGTTTGAAGAGCTCTAGTCTGTTGAATTGTTGCCTGTACAGAAGCTGGCTGCTGTCTTTATTTTTTTGTCACTTGTCTCTGGACCAATTCGTTTTACTGTATCCCTTTTGGGATGCTTTGACTGGAACTTCGAACAACATTCAAGGTTTGTGTCCACTTTTGAGTTTATGCAATACTTCTTGTTTTGTTCTCCATTTCTTTCCTAATATTTACTTTCTTTCTTGTATCTACTACTGAGTGTTTTCATGCTCTATTATTAAACACTAAGTCTTTATGGCATGGTGATAGTTCAGGATCTACCAGTTAATGACAAGTTCTCTCTTTTGCCTTCTAGTGGTGGTCCTTGCCTACATTCCCATGATAGAGAATTCCAAGACAGTACTCGTATTTACATGAAAATGATTCTCAGTCCATCAGTGGTGATGCTCTTCAGCACTGCAGGAACACTGGAATGCTTACTAAAACATGGAAGCTTTTCCTTTTCACTATCTACCTTTCTTACTTTTTGACAGATACTTATCCTGGCCCTGGCCCTTACCAGGTTTTAACCATAGGTGATTCAGTATCATCGTCTAGAGAAAAGGGTCTTCCACTCCTTGTAAATACCTGAAAATGACTTTACAGTCTCAAAGCCCTTTTGAAAAGGAATTATGCATTTTTCATATTATATTAAAATGTCCTTTTATTTTTCCCTTTTTTTTCCCCTAAGGTAAAAAGAAATCTCTTTTCTTTCACACCCCTTCACCCACTGTTTGGGGTGTGAAAGATGGTATAGGCTTTTTTTTTCCTTGAGAAGGGGGAGAAAGTAACTTATTGCTAGCTGTAGAAATAAGCACTTGCCCCCACCTATTTACGTGAGCCTCTGTCAGCAATCGAAATTGGATGGTTAATCTCTTGACGACATCCTTTGAGTCCTTTTGTGACCTTTTTTTCAGGGTTGTAAATTTGGAGTTTAATGCAGGTCTGCAGGGAGCGATGGGAGTTTGTTGCTGGCTAATGGATGCTCTGTGCTGTTGGGTAGGGCTGCCCTGCCTGCTAACCCCTACGTGCTTCTGGGCTGGCGTTCTTCAGCCAGCCGCTGTGAGGGTTGAGTGGAAATCCCATTCCCTGCAGACATGCTGAGTGTGCATTTAATTACTCATGTTTTCCCTCGTCACTGCAGTCAGAGGGCAAAGCATTGGTGCCCTCTGGTTTGCAAGGGCATGCCCCAAAGCCTTACTCAGCAGCACCCCAAATGCAGACACCAGTTGCTCTGCCCTGTCTGTTGCTGCAAAGGCTTAGTCTAATATCAGTTAAGAGCTTTGCTTTGATAGTAAGACTCTTCTCATTTCTCCCTCAAAGGCTAGCTGCTGCTGAAAATGTCCTTAAAGACAGCACTAATGGTGGCTTAATCCTTAAATCTGGCTAATGGAAGTTCTAACAAGCAGCCAGCACCTTTATATGTTACTTAAAACTAATCTAGTAGGTAAATTAGTGCAAGCTGTTCTGCTGTGCTGACATTTAGGGCTCAGCTCTTACCATGCACCATACAGCTACCATTGCAGCATTCCCTGTTTTCCACAGCTGCTATGGATATTGGGACTGTAGATAGGTAGACTTACATGGTTGTTACCATGTCACCCTTTAGTGAGGACCAGGACTGTTAGTCTGGGGAGGCGTGGGGGGGTGCAGTTTAGCCATCCCTTTTCCTTTCTTGCTGTAATGTGAAAGTTGATAGCACTTGACTTGCATCCTTTCATCCTCTTTTCCCAAAGGCTTCTTATACCGCATTTCTGTTACGTGCTCGCCTCTGGGCAGCTTTCTGATGAAATAGTAAATGCACAGTATTCTTACAGATCTATAACTTCTTCTGTGATCCCGTAAAGATCAAATGACACTCACCGTCCTGGCCCTGATTTACTGTGTACAGAATAATAGCTTCTCTCCCTCCTCACACTAGTTTAGGAGTTTATTTCTGGGAGGCCACATCAGTGGCTCAGCAGTCTTTCAGTTCACCAAGGACCTCCTTAGGCTTTGAGGAAATGAACTATTTTTGTAGAGAGATGTGAAGCAAAGGTGCCCTTCATATAACAGAAGTAGAAGAGGCAGATCATGAAGTCCTGTTGGCCATAGCTAGTCAGCTGTCTGCATCTGCTTTTTTAGATTTCCAGTATAGGCAGTGGAGAGAAATATGTGCTTCTGGGTGCAATTCATCTCACCCTGATGTAGGTATCTACACTGAGCAGAGGAAGGATAAATTTCAGGATGAAATAAATTGTATTTAAGTTCATCTCCTTCTCCCAGCACATCTGTAAAAAGATTTAGATAACCAGTTCCTACCCCAATCTTCATGGAAAATATTCAGACCTGGACAGACATAAACTAGACTACCCAGATAATACTTCTGCTGCTGGGAGTGTCTCCGCTTCTGGCAGCAAAGGCTCCATGACCTCTGGAGCCATAGGCTGTTGGGCTTTCCCTGCTCCCATCCTTTTGCTTCTGGATGTCATGGGAGCCTCTGCCTGAGAAAGCTGGTTCCTTCTGCTGATTTTCTCGTTGTTTTTCTCTGTCATACAGGGCAGCCTGTATGACGGACGCACTACTGGGGACAAGCCTATGGATTCATATCCCTGCCATCCATTTCCATAACCCCTTGCTTTCCCTTCTTTCTCCCTACAGGGAACTCTCTCATACTACAATACTGTGCTGAATGTGTACTGTTAATATGTAAAAGTGATAGAAGTGGTGCCCTCTGTCTAATGAAAGAGTATTTACAGCAAACTTATTTGTGGTACCAAAAGTAAATGAAGGATAAAAGTATCTTGGGATTGGGAAGGGTATGGCTTTATTCAAAAACTTGAGTCCAGGATGGTGGCAGTGGCACCAAAGATCTTTCTGCAGTGGGAGAGACCAGTTTTCTTCTTTTCACCTTTTGGCTGCTTGCTTCTACCTTATCGTTAGTGATACATACTGGCACCTGTATTTCACCAGGGGTTAGGGCCCCTTCAGTGTCTGTGCGTTTCATTCAAGCTCTGTGGGACACTGAAGATCTTTTCTGGGGTGGCTTATCATTTTTGAAGACAAGAGATTGTGCTGTAGACCCACGAAGAAGACAGGTTGCTAAGAGATGACTGTGCAGTGCAGGTGCTAGCTGCTCTTGGAACCATGCTTTTTACCTGTCTTGTAGAAAATTGAGCCTAGCGTTTGACAAAAGGATGTAATTCAGCGGATTGACTGGCTCCAGGCCACAAGAGATTTCAGCATCTTGGTAGCTGCTCCGAGTAAAGATTCCCTAAATGTGTGGGAGCAGATGGCAGTTTGCCCCTGTGAATTCCCCTAGTGTAGGCCAGGTTCCTGGTGCATGCTGGCATGTCCACATAGGGAATATCGTCTCCTCTGGAGGCTACAGGATGGCCTCTGGAGCGCCAGTCCTGTCTTTACCAAGCAGCGTGCTATCTCAGAGCCTCCAAAGCCCTCCTGGGACTTTAAAGAGGTTTACCTGCTGGGCTGTGAGGCCTGCAGTGTGTGAGTAGAGATGCACAGAGGGAAGGGAGGAGCAGCACAGGTGAGGGCCACTCATGGCATGAATAGTGCGGCTTCCTAGTCAGAGGAGAAAAGGTTAATTCCCAGTAACTGGCCTTCAGAACATACTATCTGCAGTGTATTCAGTTCCTCTTTTCCTCATAGTTCATGAAACCTTCAGGATTGTTGTGGCTGAGAGAAACTGAGGGAGGTTCCTCTCCTGCACTGTCCTCCTCAGGAAGGAGACAGCAGGGCTAAAAGGGCTTTCACTTGTAGTGCTAGTGCCCCGGTGGCAGCCACAGCATGAATGTGCACGTGTATGACACTTGGAGGAGCCCGGCTATGTGTAAATAACCTTGTCTTCCTTGTCCAGTCTTATGGTTGTTAGTGATGCGGGAGGTAGGGCAAATACCAGCTGTTCAGCTGTGGAGATGTCTGACTTGGCATTTAGAAAATCCCTCTAGTTAAGCCAGCTAAAACAAGGCTGCAAGCGCTCTGCTTTCCCCATTTCTAACCGCACGGACCATGCCATGCACAGAGCAGTTTCACTGTCTGTGAAGTGAGCTTAGGTTAGAAATTCAAACTAATGATGTGATGATCAACCTTTTAACTGTGCCCAGCTGCACCTCAGAGCTGTAAAGGTCCCTTAGCAACCCTAGCTGGAAACAGTCAGTCCTGTGACAGGCCCTGAATTGCACATTGCATCTTCACCAGCCAGTCCTAAAAATCTCACCAGAAGTTGGAGCAGATCTCCTACCTGGCTTGTCCATTTTTTTGTGTGTTATAAGAACTAGTCGTGCTGTATACACTCAATATATTAAATACCAATATATACTCTGACTCTACCTAAGATATTTCTGTGTTTCAGCTACTATTAACTTTCTTTGTCTCCTAATATATGTCAGAAAAAAGTCTGTTTTGCAGCTTTTATAGCTACACTCTTTCTAGAACAAAAGATTCCTGCCACCTTCTACTTCTGTTTTTCAGCAGGCTGCTGGCATTTGCCTGCAAGTAGGACCTGAGGGAAGCAAGGCACCTCTCCTGGTGTTCAGACTTGGCCAAAATACAACATGTTACAAATCAGTAATCTTGCTCGTAAACCTCTGTTCTAATTATGTGTTGACTTTATATGTAAAGCAAATACATGTAGGGTTGTATATCTCCTGTGTAGGGCTCAGCAATTTTATTACAGAAGAGCCTGTGGGTACCAGCTGGAGCTGGGTGCCTCTGGGGCTGGGTAGTGTGTGCTGTCCACCCAAGTACCAGCCACCATGTAAATGGTGGAGCCGGGGGGAGCATGGTACCAGGCATGGCAGCATTTTCTTTTAGGACTTTTTCTCCTTCAGCATCTGAACAGCATAGCCTGCATGACTATGTGGACTTTGGGGTAATCTGTAGTTTTGGTTTCTCAGCAGCTTTGGCCTGGGCATTGGTGCCCTGCAGTGACAAAAGGCAGCAGACCTGGGTGTTGCAAAGCTGTCCCTTGAGCAAGGCTGCTCAGAATAATTTAACCCTTCCACTTTTTGTGGAGAAATGTCCAAATCCTTTATCTGACTTCAGAAAAACGTTTGGTCTGCTCTTGGTATTGCTAATTAGAGCTGTCTGTTGGTGAATTGGGCAACTAGGTATATGAGGAGCTTAATGGCTGCAGGCTGTGTTCTGTTTTGATAGGGTGCTGTGGTCCCAGAGCAGAAGAGCTAGTATGATTCAGCCTGGCCTTTTGAGGATTAATGAAGTGCTAGATTTTTCTTTTGCTTTTTGAGCAAAAGATTCTCATTTTTGGTCCTTATTTCTGTCTTATGCATGTTGATCTCTGTCACCAAACTGTACAAGACACCCCAGGGGTCTGATTGTTACCCTTTGGCTTCCAGTACAGCCACCAGGAAAATTGTTTTGAACAAGGATCCTATTCACTGTCACTTTTCTCTGTCAGGAGCTGCTGATGCCTGAACTGAGCAAGGTGTTAAGGTAGAGAAGCCCAGATAATCCCAGCTGCCTTCTCAACAGTGGGAGGTAGAGGGCAGAATCACAGGTGGTGCTAGAAATGGAGATGTCATATTTCCTAAGAGGCTGCTCTCAGTATGGTTTCTGAGGTGGGTGCAGCCATGACCTAGAGAACTTGCTGTTTGCTCATGGTCTTGACTAACAACAGGTAGTAAAAGCCAGCTTTTCAGGGGCCAGAGCGAGGAGCTATGTGTTCAGCTCCACAGCATTTCCTGCACCAAAGGCCATTCCTTGTCGTCTGCAACCATTGCTAAATTGGAGTTAGTGAAACTTCCCATTGGAACTAACTGTCCAAGTGATTGGAAAGGGCTGCTGGTGGCCCCATGAAGTCTAGTCTACACCAGGGCATGAGCCTAGGTGTTCTAGTGCTGGCAGGAGCTGAAAACATCCAGCTAATCCCATTGCACACAGGAGGTCCCAGGGAGGAATAACTTAAAGACTCAAGAATATTTTAGCAAAGCCTGCAGGTTGTGAAAGTGGGACAACAGTCCCTTTGTCCTTCCTTTCCTGACCATGCGGAGAGGACTTTAGGAAGCTGCTGTGCTGCCAGGAGGATCGTAAGTGATGATTTGCAGCAGGAAGTTCCCGGTTTCTAGGGTCGAGTGTCCGAAAGAAGCAGCCAGCACCTGAGCCCTGAACGCGTGCTGGGGAGGAGGGCTCGGTGCTGGTGCACAAAGCTTCTTCGCTGCTATTGTTCTGCACATTCCTGCACGCGCCATCAGTGCGGCACAAGGCGTGTGGCAGGTGCTGCTGGGGAGGAGCACCACAAGCTGGACTGCATCTCCCGGCAAGCTTCTCCGCTCTGCTCACAGCCCTGCGAAAAGGGGGATGTGTCGCTAGGATCCGCGTGTCAGCAGGATGCCAGCGCCGCACGGGAGGGGGAGAGGAGGGGTGATCCCTTCAGGCTGGCTCTGTCGGTTTCTCCATTTTCTGTCTAGTCTGGCAGGGAGACACTTAGATGGCAGAGCCATACTCTGCTTCCTTCGGAGGTAGGTGGAGTCTGGCCGTCCTCCGCCCTCCCTCCCTCCATTGTCAGCAGCAGCCGAAGCAGCGGGCGCACCTGCTCCAGCCGCTTGCAGCAGGGATGCTCCTGCCCTTCGCGGAGGAGTGGGGAAGCTGTGCTGATCGGTGTGTGACTATTTCGGAGCCATCACAGGTAGCAGCAAAGGGTCAGAGAAAGGAGATGCTGCTTGTATGTGCCCGGCCCAGCTGCCACCTCTGGAAATGAACATGAGTCTGCCAGGCCGTGTCTCCTGCTCCATGCTCAACTGCTTTGTAAGTGCTTTTTTTCCTCCTCTCTTCCCTGCAGCCTGTCTGCTCCTTGTCTGCAAGCAGGGCTATAAGCCAGCTTTTCTCGCCGGCTCCCAGGCTGAGCCAGCTGCCCCAGATCTGGCCTGTCCTTGAGGCTGGGCTGCCTGCAGATCCTCCCTGCTCTGGATCTGCCTGGCTTGATGTGCTGCTGTGTCCTGATGGCTTCTCCTTTGTGAAGGGGGAATCCCCTCCTCTTCGAATCTGCATGCTCCCGGGAGAAGCCGTGGTCCCCATCATTCCTGTGCTGCTCCCATGCCTGGGTCCAAGGGCACAGCAGTGACCGGCCCAGCGGTTTGAGTCAGCCGGAAGGCCCGAATGAGTGTGCTGTGCCACGTAGGCTCCAGCTGGTCCCTGCCTGTAGCTGGAAAATTACCATGTGAGAGCAACAGACCCCAGGGGATCTCCGTGCTCTTACCCTGGCTGCACCATCCAAGAAAGGAGTGTGCAAGACTCCCTCCCATACTGACACTACTGGGAAGGCTTAACAGTAGGAGAGGGTCCTGAGCTCCCTGTCTTTGATAGCATCTGGAAAAGAAGTTTTGCTCGGAGGAGATCTGAGACCCCTTCCTACAGAAAGCTCCCCAGAAGGTCTTGTGGCCAAAAGGATTAGTCTGAGGGCTTGAGGGGATCGTGAGCTTGTGAAAGGAGAGCGGTCCTGAGCTCCTCACCCTGTTGATGCCCTGGGAAGAGGTTATGGCAGGATGAGATGCTGAGCTCCCCGCCCATCCTATGCTGCATACTAGCAAGACCTGAAGGACACCTAGGCCGGTGAAGAGATCTCAGGCTGCTCTGTTCCAGTTACTGCTACTCACAGGGATTTCTTTGTGAGCTGCAAAGTGGTGGCTGCAGGAGAGGATCTCTCTGTTCCCTGGCTGCAGGCCCTGCTTGTGTGCGCTGACACACTGGCTCACAGCGCTCCACCTTTCCTTTGTGCTCTCCTGGACTCCTAGCTCAATATCTGAGCTAGCCAGTGGTATGCAAGACCCCTGGCTCCTCTGTAGTCTCCAGAGAGCTTCCGCTGCATGGAACCAGTGGCTAGTGGAGCAGATGCATCTCCCTGCACCCCTCTTAGTTATGCATGGGTACCTGGTGAGTGGGTAAGGAAGTGCAGTGACTTTGCTTACAGTGGGGATTGGTGATGAGTTTTATACTTCCTAGACGGACAGCTTGGGCACAAGTGGATTCTTTGGAGCCCACTGCACATTTGCAGTGGCTCCCGAGGAGGCAGGCTGAGGTTCTCGCTGCCCTGCATTTGGTATCCAGGGAGTGCTTCAAGCTGGGTTGTGCTGGTGGGCAATGAGGTGTGAGTGTCTGCCAGCCTCGACCCATCTGGGTCTCCACAAATATGTGCTGCTGGCCGGTCCGTTGTCGTCCCAGGACGATGGGTCTGCTAGAAGCACTCTGCTTTTGCAGAGTGTTTGGGGCACACAGTCTGAGCCTTCAGAAGAGGAGGAGGATGCTTCCGAGTCTTACATTCAGCACTGAATGTGGCCTGCAAGGGAATGCTGGAATCTGTTTCTTTTTAATCTCCAGTGAAAACATGAGGTGATTTGGCATCATTTTAAATACAACTGAGACAGAAGAGTAGGGTCCTCAAGTCAAAATTTGGGATTCTAGCCCAGATGACTTAGCCAGAAAGGTATTTTATTTTAATTTTTTTTTGTCTAATGCTTGCAGAATGGGGCATTTCCTAATAAATGCTAGATCTTGTAGTGGATCTGTAATTAGAAAAAACTTGTGAGATTGTAGAAGGAACTAGCTTTTAAGGGGCATTCTAAAGAAAATGTTCCTACATTGACATACTTCAACATGTCAAATCAGTGGCATTCTTGACCCCCAGCAATGAACATCCTTTATACTGAGTGTCTGATACCTGCTTATTTGTGGAATGAGTTGGTAGTTTGGCAGAATATGGGTGAGGGTCAGCTAAGAATTAGGACTGAGATTTCAGAATTGACTGAAGATTCACAAGCCCAAATTGAGACGCTCTTGTCCACTTTTCCAGGGATAGCGGGTACTTACTTCTTGAAATAAGGAGACCTGTAGATTGGCTACCAAACGTGGAGTAAGCCCACATCATGTTACTTCTCTCAGACTAGTGTTAGGCTCATAAAGGAAATTATACATATGCTCCCTTGGCAGTTCATTTCCTGACATTCTTCTGTAGTGCTTGCATCCCAGCTCCATGTCCTCCCAGACCACTTCTCTGAGGCCTTTGTGGAATCTCCAGAGTTTCCATCTTAGCAGGTTAGACATTTTCAGCTGCCCTGAGGAAAAACACCCTGCTTTGGTGTTGTCAACAATCAGTAGTGCATGCTGTGAGTTGGATATACTTGCATGCAATGGTTGTGGGATTACATTTCATAATCTCTTCAAAAAGCTTCAAGCTCTTCCCAGATTTCTCTGGGCTACGAGTGAAAATAAAAACTCCCAGAAGGGAGTTCTTTGTAAAAGTAACAGGGGAAAAGAGTAGGTAGAAGTCAGAATGTAGATGGAAACCCTCTGTGTTACAGAGTTTCTGCTGTGGTTCCATAATAAAGGTAATGGGGGTAACCTTTGACATGACCGGACAAAATACTGTCATATCAATCTGATGTGCTGAGCTCTTATGCATCATCGAAGTTTATCTGCTTGGCTGTTGGAAGAGCCTTGACTTAGCTGCTTAAGATTTATCTTTGTGTCGGGGTATTTGCAACAACAGGAAAAATTACTGGGGTCCTGCAGTGTCAGAGAGGTACTGTCCTGAGGTGGAAAAGGCATTTCCATGCACAGCTCCAGGGGATCCTGCAGAGAGTGCATCAGGGTGCCAGGAGGATTCAGCAGCCTGGATTTTGCTTTTTTTGTCGCATGCACTGAAGTGGAGGCTGGGGCCAGTCTCTCAATGTTTGTTTTTGTTTGCCATGCAGGGTGAGGAAGGCCCTCCTAGTTTGGAGTATATCCAGGCCAAGGACTTGTTCCCCCCAAAAGAGCTTGTGAAGGAGGAAGAGTCATTGCAGGTAAGGAAGTAAGAAAATGGAAACCAACCACTTTTGCATGTGGCGGGCTTGATTTTTTTTTTTTTCGGGGGGTAGTGTGAAACCTGAGAGCACTTCCAGTCCAAGACGTGTTCTGGAGGCCGCAGGTTCATCAGTGCTATAGGTCACATTCAGGATGGTGGTTCCTACTGTGTGCGTGGAGGCTGCTGACGGCTGTGCTGTTCTCCTTTCTGGCCCTGCCTTTCTGGCCCTGCCTTTCCAGCCCTGCCAAGATGCTGTGATTTGTACAGCATTGCATCTGCTGCTTGGAAATATGGCTGAAGTATGATGCAACACAGAGCTGCTCTGGGTATTCCCTGTCCTCTGCCTGTGCTGACAGTGAGAAATTGTGACACTGTGAGGCTCTCTGCAGCAGACAGGCCCTCTCTGGGACAGGTAGAATATCAGAGTTAGATTGTGTTCTGTATGGCAATAGCATGTCATATTGCAACAACTGATCTAGCCCTAATATACATTGCTCCTAGCATTTTCCTGCTGCAGAGCTGTTGGAAAGAGAACCCTCCTTATGGTGCCAGCCTCCTGCTGCAAAAGGCCCTTGAAAGAGACCCAGGTACAGTTGCTGCTGTGCAGCAACGATAGTAGTCTGAATTGCAGGAGCCAAAACCTCCTGGTGTTTCTTGCTTCCTTTAACATTGTCCACTGCCACCTTGTCCCAGTGTGCATCCTCCTCCTCCTGTGGCTCTAGCCAAGCTCACGCTGTGTGTTCTTATGGCTGCTGCAGTATTTGTTTGCTCTGTGATTGGCAGTGTCTTGGTAAATGGTGCTGCTTACTCCTGATAAAAGCAAGGATTAAAATGTGGCAACTGGAGGATTGACTGTGTAGGAAACATGCCAAGTGCCCACAGACTGAGGAGGGGCACAGAAACATGGGGTCAAGGCTGCAGGTCTGTAGTCTTTGAAAGGCAAATTCTCTAAGATGATTCTGAACTGAGACCACCTGGAGAACAGCATAACCTACTTCAGTCTTCCGCATGGAGAACCTCAAAGTTCACCCCTCCCAAATGCTAACCTGCATTCAGTAAATTGTTGCTATCTTAATATGAAGTGAAATCTAAAAAGATACCATTGACTTGATAACAAACTGTATTCAGACATCTGCAAGTTTATTCCAGGATTTCCCTTTATCAGCTCTTATAATTTTACTCTCCCATTTTTTTAAAGAATCTCTCTCCCTTCTGTTTCTGTGTGAAAGAGCCACATAAGCACAAGAAACATGCCAACTAAAAACAGTGTTGGCAAGCACGCAAAGTAAACTGCAGAAGTAAAGAGAATACAGTTTCTTTATGTCAGATAATTAAAATTTCTAAATGATTTTCAGACAGGTGCCACTTCAGGATTGTTAACATCTACAAGTAACTTAGGAAGGGAGAGGTTGTTAGTATGATTGCCACATGAAGTCTGGAATCCAGGAAATTCAGTTTTTAGGCAGCATATACCAAAGCCATAGAAATAGCTTAGAAATGACAACATGGTCAGACTTGTTCTAATTACAGTATAATGAATGGTTTCATCAAATGCCCTGTCTGGCAAGTAAAAGGCTTTGGCTGAAATGATGAATCTTTGCGACATTTTTGCTAATTGGTCACCAAAATCACCTAGTGTAGGTAGCATCCAGGGAACAATGAAGAGTTTACTTAGCTAAGGAAAAGGGGGCATGAAAGAAGGGTAGAAAGGAAAAGAGGCTGGATGAATTTTATGCTGGTCTGCCTTCTTTTTAATACAAGGAAAAAAACATTAAACTTGGCTGTCTACCAGGATCTCCTGTTTTAAAAATAGCTAGAGCATGTCCTGGCTGATAGGGAAAGACAGACAGACAGTTGGTGTATCTGTTACCTAGATTCTTTTTCTATTATTTTTGCTAACTCCATCACAGTCATACAAATAACTATGTACAGAGATTCCATCACAGCATTGTTAGCAGACATTGGTCTAAACTTTGACTCATTTATTTGCCTTGGTTGGTACCAGTGGGTCTCATGATGCTGCTAGTAGTCTCATTAATTTAAATGTCACAGCAGGATCGTGTATGCGACTCTGCCTTGGGGCAAATTATTCTGATTTCATCAGGCGCTGTCTGGAACTGTGCAGAGCACCTCCCAAAGAGGGCCCTTGCTAGGCCTGAGCTGCGTCCATGATTTGTTTCCTTTGTCACGCTGTTTGTGGCAGAGTTGTGCTTGCCCTGTCTGAAAGGGACCATAACACCCTCTCCCTCCATGCGATACCCTCACTGCCAAAGGCCCGTGATCAGTATACGCAGCATTTGTGGTGCACACCTTTCCTCTGCAGGTATTTATCTGACTCAGTAGCTGCTCAGTATTTCCTGAGGCGTCTGTGGAAGGAGATTCATCGTGTGGGGCTGGGGAACAGGTACCCGTCTGCTTTTGTGCTGTTGTCTGCTCTCAGCAGTGCACGAAAACCACGTTACTGTGACTGATTTCCCACAGGAGATGCATTGCAGAGGCAGTAGGAAGAGTGGCTCTTGGCATTTATAGTGCGCAAAATACTCTGCATATGTCTTGAATTAGTGATGTCTCTCTTCCAGGTCCCTTTCACTGTGTTGCAGGGTGAGGGAGTGGAGTATCTTGGCCATGCAAACGATGCTGTGATCGCCATCTCCAACTACCGGCTTCACATAAAATTTAAGGATTCTGTGATCAATGTAAGTCTTGGTCTGCCTGTTCCTGCTGCTTGAACCATAATCTCTTGTGGTATTTCAGTGGGACATAACCTACTTCCATGAGCTGTGCCTCAGGAGCTGTGCCTCTTGAAAGATGCCAAGCCTGATGTTCTCTCTTGTTATTACTGCTGGTCGTGCAGCTGCTGTCCTGCTGCTGCATGAGGTGAAGACTGCTATGCTGGTGTGTGGATGGGGTTCTTCTGTGGATGATAATCAGGTCTTTCCCTTGCTGTTCTTTTTTCATTCAAGCACTAAACTTGGGAATTTTAAGACTGTTAAGGTGTCTTGGAGGCCAGCCTACATGAGATTTCTCTTGCACTGAGGCCAGCCTTTTGAGAGTCAGCTGGGAATCTGAGGCTTTCTCTTGCTGTCTCTTGACTTGCCGTCTTTTATTGCAGTCTTTGTTTGGCTCTGGGGTTACCCTGCTTGTGTGGATGCCATTTAGTCAACAACTGACCCATGGTGGGAGACTGCCCAGGGAGAGCAGAGGAATCAGAGTAGTACTTCTTGGAGGAGACCGGATCATGAAGCTTCATAAACCTGGGAGTGGATTTGTAGTGTGAGCTAGATGCTGATGATTATTCATAGAGCCATGGCTGGGCCTGATGGAACTAAGAGCAAAGCAGACATGATTGTTAACGTGATATGTCTTGTCATGCCTTACATCTGTCCATTGCAGGTGCCTTTGAGGATGATGGAAAGCGTGGAGTGCCGGGATATGTTCCAGCTTCACATTGTCTGCAAGGACTCCAAAGTAATCAGGTATCTGTTTTATTGCTATAGTGTAGAGACCACTGCAAGCCAGTTACCATGATCAGCTTTGTCATCTCCCCCTGCATTGCCATTGGAATCAAGCCCTCAAAGAGCTGTTTGTGGCCAAGGTTTCTCTCTCTCTCTCTCCTTCCTCCCTCCCCCCCCCCCCAAAAAAAAAAAAAGACTTGGTGTTTTACTCCTTTTTCCTGTTGCATGGAATAGAGGTCCCTGTCCATACAGCTTGGCTGGATATATGTACCCTCTGAGTATGGTATACATATGTGTTTGCAGGTGCCATTTCTCCACCTTTAAGCAGTGCCAGGAGTGGCTGAAGAGGCTAACTCGAGCCATTGCCCGCCCTGCTAAGCCTGAGGACCTCTTTGCATTTGCCTACCATGCGTGGTGCTTAGGAGTCTGTGTTGATGAGGAGGATCAACATGCGCATCTCTGCCGTCCAGGTAAGCTTGTGGCCTGTCCCCATGCTGCTCGCCTGTCCGCATGCTGCTCTGTTCAGAAGAGCAGCATATATAACTTGAACCATTGTTCCTAAGTTATTGCTGTGTATTACGTTCTGCTGTGGCCATAGCCCAAGTCCATCTTGCTCAAGGGCACACTGTGTGTGGCCCCAGATTACCTAGATGTCTAGCTGATGTCTGGATGCAGCTGGATAATAAGAACAGTAAAATGAATACTAATCACAATAAGGAGCCCTTAAGACAGCAACAAATAAGTCTCCTGTTCCTTTCTCCGTGTGAATGAAGAAAACACCCCATACTTGGGTACTTTCATCATGATGATGAGAGAGATCAAGCAATCTTGTCCCTGGATAGTAAATGTAATCAGCTTTGAGGCATCATAATTAATATGATTCTGTCTACATCTCTTCTCCTACACCTAGAAATGCCATGACATCCCTGTGATCAGGTCTGCAGAGAAGTGGTTCATTCATACACAGGCAAAAGTAAAACATTTGAACACATAATACCAATATTGTAATGGTGCCCTCCTGTGGATCAACAGTTTGCCCTCTCCTGAACATGAAGTTCACTTTCAGTTGGTTTGTCTTTTAAACTGCTTCAGCATGAACGAAAGGGGATTAAAATGAATGGTAAACCTAGTTTTAGACTTAGAAATGTGCTGGTATAAGAGGAGAAAAAACAAATGAAATGTCCATACACAGGTTGATATGGAGAGATGGGGGGATGACTAGAATGGCAGAAGAGAAGTACTCAAAAGGAACTGGTAGAGGAAAGGTAAAATACATGTTCTTTCCCTGTCTCGAACACAAGAAATTAGGAGATATTTGGTGACTCTTCTTTAGAGAAAATATTTTTCTCTAGCCTAAATAAATTTACCTTGGAAATTGGTGCCACAGGGTATGAATGAAGCAAAGAGCTTTTCAATATTTATATTAAGATATAACATAGGAAGGCTGTTCCCATGCCACTTTGTGCTCTGAGACTGAGATCTAACACTGCAAAATAAGCAGAGGAACCCCTGTGAAAGGCAAGTCTTTCTGGCATCTTAAGCAATGCCCCTGCCATCCAGATGGCCTGTGGTTTCTGTCCAGACCTCTGATAGTTACTATGAAGCTGCAACTAATAAGTTTAAATTTCATCAGTTCTGCTTAGCTGTCAGTAAATATACTGTGCTCTGCTCTTCCAGGCGACCATGTGAGATACCGATTTGAGATGGAGCTGGTGAGGATGGGCTTTGACTTGCAGAATGTCTGGCGAGTCTCTGACATCAACAACAATTACAAGTGAGTAGTTTGCTATCAGGCTCTCCCCACTCTCTCTCCTTTTCTTTTTCCCCATCACAAGCCCTGTGCAGAGCAGTGAATGAATCAGACCACTAGCCAGTACTCCTCCTTGGCCCTGATAAGTGTCAGGCAGATCAGCGTATGAGCTGGGTCCTCTTTCCTTCCTCCATTCAAATCAGGGAACTGGAGAAGAAATACACCCCAAACATCAGAGCTAGCATCAGTTGCTGTAAATGCTGAGATGCGCGGTTTATAATGTAGTGGGTATGGTTCATCCTTGAAGACATTTTGTAGTCTTGGAGAATTCCTCCATCACAGGGTTGGTTTTCTAGTCAGTCATTTTCTCTAAAATTCTCACAGTGTTTGAAATGGAAAAAATACCAAGTTTCTGTAAAGGAGGGCAGCTGTTCAGCCTAGTTAAGGAAGGCTGCTGAGAAACTGAGGACGTACCAGTGGAGGGCTGTCAAGATGTTCAGAAGTGTAGGGAGCATAGCCTGTAAGAAGAGGTGGAATGAGCTGGGCTTGTTTAATCTGGTGAAGAAGAGGCTAAATGGTGATCTACTTGCAGCCTACAACTGCTTGAAAGGCAATTACGAAGGTGATGGAGCCAAACACTTCTGGCAGTGGCGGATAATACATTTAAGGCAATGGCCACAATTTGCAGCTTAGGGGGCTCAGACTGGACATTGGGAAAAAAATCCTTCTCCAGGGGGGTGATGCAGCCCTGGGACAGGTCCCCAGAGAGGTGGGGAATGTCCATCATTGAAGGGCTTCAAATGTCAGCTAGACAAAGCCATGGCCACCCTGATCTAGTGTTGAGGGTGGTCCCACTGTGAGTGTGAGGTTGGAGTGGAGATCCCTAGAAGGTCCTTCCCACCAGCACTACAGTGATTCTAACCTGTGTTTTCTACTCTTGGAGAAGAGTAGAGGAGCTCTTAAAGTGCTTCCACATTCTTTGCAGCAGGTGGCATTAAGCCAACAGTTAGCGGGCTTTTATTAAGCTTTGACTGACATGCATTTCTGAATGCCCTGCATCCCTTTTCTTGAAATGACTTGTATCCCTCAGTCTTTTCTCTGCTTCTGTTAGTAAAGGCATCCCCATCATCTGTATGTCAGATGGTTCCAGATCACCAGTTTTTCGGGGTCTCTGAGAAGCCTCAGGAACACTGGCTTGGGGAAATCCCGGTGGAATTTGGCCATTTTCTGCCTGTTTTGTTCTCTCATTTGCTTCCTCAGAAATCCGAGCATCAAGCACCATATTTGGGGTTTGATTTACAATTTCCACTTGGACATACTGACCACATCATTGCTTTTGGACTGTTACATGACTTTCTTGATGGTATTTATGCAGTTTATCCAAGCATATCAAATAAAAATTGGTTTTCTGAACTGTTCAGTCTTGGAGTGCATAACCTGTCCCTAGCCTAGCTAGAGTCACTCCGTGTCTGTGAAGGCAGTCAGGCATTTCCCCCACTACTAGATTTTGGAATGTGGCTCCCTCCGAATGTTTCAGAAAGTTCAACTTAGATTAACCATCTGTGTTTGACTTCCTGGGAGTTATGGCCAGTAATATAGCAGCCTTCTCTAAAGACAGATGTTTTATTTTTGAACAAGACGGGGAAGAAAACTTGAAACAAACCTCAGCAAGCTAGATGCAGGCCTGTTTTTACTTTCCTAGTGTCTGCTGAGTTCCTTTCTGGGGAACCTGGCAGGTCTCAGCTTCCTGCAGACATCCCAAGATCTTAAAGGTGGTGTAATTTGCTTGTGCAACTCAAAAACCAGTTCTCTCTTGCTGCTCCAGGGAGTGTGTCTTTAAATCCTGCTTTGGCTTTTGATCATTACCACCTGCCCCTATTCACAGGAATCAGGTTACTTTTTAACTGTTTATAGTTCTTTTATCTTTTATTTCCCACTATTAACAAAACAATGTTGCTAGAGACAGGATACTCCAAAGTAATGGCTTTGTTCGTTTTCTTTCAAGTTTGTTCCGAGATGTTCTTATCTGGGAACTATTATCTTCTTCCTGGCGACAGCCATCATAAAATTAGAACAATATAGGCATATAATAACCACTTTTTCGGTCTTGATAAAAGTATACTATTTCAGCATACAGTAATAATAAAATTATTACGTAATCTCACAATGGCTCTCGCATCTTCAGTGACTTGTGTACCTAGAAAATTGTACATGTTCTGAAATACCCCATCCAATGACCCCATGTTGTCTGAGCTAGAAACTTTCTTATTGGCTGTAATGCTAGTGGGATTTGTTTATACATAGTTCCCTTAAAAAGAAAAAATACTCATCTTTCTTTCAGTGTTGATATCAGTTTTCAGCTTTGGTCTTTTTACAGTTGTGATTTTATTTATTGTTGATTTCATGCGGAAAAAGTTGTCCTGAGTTTTGTGTTACTGTTTGAGACAGCTGATGTTATCTTCTCATTTCTGTGACCAATCTTAATTCATATTTTCTCTTATTTTGTTACAATTTTCTACAAGCAGAGCAAGGTATTAAAACTTGTATGGGAAGGGTGATACTTAGCATTCTTGCTTGTATTTGCCAT
The DNA here is from genome assembly GCF_003343035.1 of Apteryx rowi. Classification (NCBI taxonomy): domain Eukaryota; kingdom Metazoa; phylum Chordata; class Aves; order Apterygiformes; family Apterygidae; genus Apteryx; species Apteryx rowi. The sequence goes on from NW_020448308.1 coordinate 5,370,844, forward strand.
ATGAATGTGTAGACAAGAAGTCCACAAAGATTACTAGCACCTGCAGTGATAAAACCTGGTTTGGGGGGGGGGGGTGTCTTTTGTTGGTTGTTGGTTTTTGTTTTTTTTTCTTTGCATATTAATCTTCTGTTTGTCATGGCTGTTACTTTTCATGTAAGAAGAGGCTTTGCCAGTCCTTTTCTGTAGGTGTGGCTTGTGTTGATTTATGCAGTTGTTTTACAGCTGCCTTTTTCTGCGATCAAACCTTATGGTGTTTAAAAAATTTTTCATTCGGTGGTCTGGGTCGGTGTGGTCCCAGGGGTGTTGCAGTCCTGCCACCCATGAATGAACGGTGTCGCTTCACCATTCACCTCTTTTTCCACTTGACATGCGAACATACTGAACAACACGGGGCCAAACATGGCTCCCTTTAGGACTCCCGAAGTTGTGAAAAATAACCATTTAACTTCTATACCTGTGTGCCTTTTTTCTTTGAAAGAGTTATTGTTTCACAAGAGGAACTTCCTTCTTATCTCATGGATTTTAGTTGTTTTAAGAGTCTTTGAGCAACCTGTGAAAAGACTTCTGAAGACCCAAATCCACTGTCAGCCACATCAGCTGTATCTGCTTGTTCAGTGATGTCTCCAGGGAACTCTAGATATGCGACATGTGACTTCCCTCCACAAAAGCCATGTTGACTCTTCCCAAGTGCACCATATTTACTCTTGTACCAACTGCGACAGTCAGTTGCTTTGTACAGAAGTTGGACTTGAGTGGTTTCCCACGTTCTCCCCAGAGACTTTTTAAAAAACGGATAGCGTGTTTGCCACCTTTCATGCCTCTGGCACTAAAGCCAATGTAAGCAATAGCTTACACATCTCAGTTAATCATTCACCTGGTGCATATTTGTATTGCTGTAGAACTGTTGAGTGAATATTATCTAGTCCTGGTGATAAGTTACTCTTCATTTCTAGCAGTTAGTTCCAAAATATCTACTGCTGATGTTTCCGTATTACTCTTTTCCTCTGACTTGTCCCTTGTAAAACAGGAGTAGTTATGGGAACGTCTTTATGCACTTTTCTGGTGAAAGCCAGTGCAAATAGCTTTGCTTTTTTTGTTATGATCTTGCACATCTATCAGACCTTCAGATTCTGTAGCAGGCAGACTGCCTTCAAGATGTTTGCAAAAGGTCTTCATGGTTTTTATCTTTTAACGTTTCTTTTCTCAAAAACTGCATGACATGCCTTGTTGTTTTTTACTTTTTTAAATTTAGGTTTACATTTAGCTCCTCGGGTTTGTGTCCTTTAGAAACACTTCCCCTCTTCGAAGGATGTCCTTTTACTTCTAATCTGTCTTTCACTGGCTGGTTAAGTCTGCCAGCTCCTTCTGTTTTTTTTGTTTGAGTTTTACATTACCCTGAAGAGTGTGTTTAAACAACCAGCAACATTACCTGCAAAGTTTTGGGGGGGGGTTGGATTTTTTTTTTTCTTGCTTTTTCCTTTCACTTCCTCAGAAAAAGTTTTTTTTTTTTTTTATGTATTTCCCCTTTCTGAAGCTGATTTATTACTGTAGTGGGGGGACTTTCCACTCTAAAAGTATTGTTGAATTTTACTGTGTGATGGTCACGGTTACAAAAATTTTTTTTTCTTCTTCTCATTTTTTTTCCATTTTGGAGCAGCTGTGTGCATGCTTAGGACTAAAGAAAGAGTTATGTCTCTTTTGTATTGTTTGGTCGGGGGCACCAAGAAGCAGCTGATAGCATCTAAAGATGTAGTCTTTGTATCATGTCATGGCGCTTCCACATTTTATGTGGAAGCAACACAAGTTTTCCACTTCAATTTCTGCCCTCACAGCCTTTCTGAATCTCTTTCAGCCTGTTGCAGATGTTGTTTCTGTCATGCTCTCGTGGTTGGTAGAGTAGTCCTAATGCTTTCCTGTTTCTCTTTAGCCTTGGGGATTTCAGTCCATGTGAATGTTTTTTGTTGATATCGGTAATTTAAGCCTCACACTTTACCTTCACACTTTTTAAACATAATGCACTACGTATTCACTGCCTCAACCTATTTTGGTCTTTCTATAAAGCTCGTACCCTGAAACTCAGGGTACCACTAATCTTCCTTGTATCAAGTTTATAAGATTCTGATAAGCCAGCAGCTCATTTATTCTGGCTCTTCAGTTCCTCTACTTTATTTTTTGGAATTTTAGCCTTAGAAGCGCACGTGCATTTGTCTTGATCTCGTTGCCTGTTCTTATGCACACTCCTTAAATTTGGGTTAACTTCTTGAGACTGGCCTTTTATTTCTTATCTGAATATTATTGCCTTCTGTTTTATCATTTTCCTAAAATGCAGAGTTTTAGTGACTTAACTCTTAGAAGATGTGCTATACCAGCTCAGTTTTTAGTTTCAGACAGCTCCTATAATGCTTAATCTTCCGTTTTGATTTAGATGAAGCCCAGTCTATAGACTTCAGGTATTCCAAAATTTCCTCCAGATCTTAATAGATGCTAGCCCTCTTTCATATACCATTACTCTCAGTCACACATTGAAATCAGGCTTCTCTGATTCCCTGTCCAGTTTTACATGTGGAATCAGAAACATTTCAGAGAATGCCATCACAGACATCCTGGTCTTCAGCTTCTTACCTGACAGCTTAAACTTTGCTTCCTAAATTCCCCCTCTGCACTCTGTTTTTACCTCATGGACCACCATTGCCTTCTTCCTAGGGCTTTCCAAGAAGCTGTCTAGACACCATGTGAAGTCTGCCATTTTCTAACGTGGCAGGCAAGTCCTTGCTAGCATCACAAACCAAATATCACAACTGCTGTGTCCTGCCTATTGCCATCAGCTGTGATACTGCACTGAAGGGACAATCTGGACTCAAGGGAACACCAGGCCACCGTCTGGAATTTGCCTGCTGGATTGTTTCCCCCTCTTCAGCTTGCTTCCTTTCTGCCCTGAAACATTCCTTCTAAGCAACACAGGTTATAGCCTAGAGCTGAGACTGCTCTTTGAAGTTCCTTGTCAGTTTATGTCTTTGCCTGCCTGAGCTCCTGGAGTTCAGCTGGTCTGGTATTGAGGCAGCGTTTTGTCTCTGAAGCCTGCAACCTGCCTGCCTGGCATGCAGCCACATGCTGCAAACCCAGGGGCACAACAGTTGCAGCAGTAACTAGGAAGCCCCTGCTCTCCTGGATTTCTACCTGTGCTTCATTTTACTTGCATTGCTGTCTCCCCTCGTCTCCAGCATATTGCTTTGCTTTCCACATCTTTCCCTTGGCACCGCTCTTGCCCTGCTCTTAATGTACTTGGAGTTGGGCTTTTTAATGTTTTTCTTGGGGCTTAAACATTTGAAATCTTGTGGCCTCTTCCTTCCCCCCATTCCCCATCCCCACCCCTAAGCTGAACTTCTATCTCAGCCAAACTGCTTTACATTTAATTCATTCAGATCTGGGACTCCCTTTGAATTGCAGGTCTGCTTGTCCAAGAGTTGAGTCCCCTCTGCTGATTAGCAGTATGCACTTTGAATTTCCCCAGGTGGCCTGGTTGGTAGGGACTTGCGCATCACATTCCTCTCACTGCTGGCATGTATTCAGATGTATACTAAGAATCTAATTTCTGGCACCCCGCCAAATAACAAGATACTCTTTTACACCTCCCTCATATGATTTTATTATGGCACTCACTGAATCACCATTCCCATCTTTCTGGGCAGAGTTAAGTCTTTGTTGTATGTAAAGCTTATTTGTGGTAATCCATCTATTTTCTGCAAGGTAGAAAGTGCAGAATTTCATTTACCAGAAGCTGTGTGTGTTTCTGGCTTTAAGTGGTGCAAGAAAACTGAGAACCTGTTCCCCTAAAATGTCATATAAACTTAAATCCCAAGGATGTTCCAGTGGCATCCTTGGGAAGTACTGGGTTTCTTACCATGGTCCTTGGGATGAGGCCTGAGGTGGAAGGAGGCCATCTTCCCTCAGCTCATTCTTCAGTGTTTTTTGGCTCTTCCTCTTCATGTCTGTTTCAGTAAAGTCTCAATATGGGAAAAGCCACCCAAAGTCCTGCATGCTTCTTAGCTGAGTTTGGGGAAATCTGAGCAGCTCCTGCTTTCTGTCTCTATATGGTTTATCCAGTGCAGATTCTGGTTGCTGAGTTTTCATCTTGCCATGTTGCCTTCTTTTTCTAGGCTTTGTTCCAGTTATCCCCAGAAGCTGCTAGTTCCTGTCTGGATTACTGACAAGGAGCTGGAGAACGTGGCTTCATTTAGATCTTGGAAAAGGATCCCTGTTGTTGTGTACAGGTAAAAACAAAACAAAACCAACATTCTTCCCCCGCCCCCCACCCCACAATAGCTGTTCTTTCCCTTAGTCTTTTATACTCAGCGTTGTGAAGCCGGGCTTAGTGGAGTGTGTGTATAGGGCCATGGAGTGAAGGGAGACTGTGATTAGCTATGTTCAGTCCACAGGCAGCCACCTACCTGAAAACATGCCTGCTGTCAGGACCTTCCTCCCAGCACACACGTGAGCCTTGCTAGGAGCTCAGTCTCTGATGATAAAGCAGGATGTTCTCCAGAGGGGAGAAACAGTGTTCCAGGAACTATTGCTTCTTTCCTGCTTTCAGTTACATATAAAGATGTGGGTGACTTACCTCATGTTGGAGATGCAACAAGAACGCAATCTGGAATTAGGGTTCTCTCTGTGAGTTTCAAAACTTTTTCCAGGGTTGGTATTTGCCTAGCTGCTACTTCTAAAAGAAGTCTCAGCCAAAATAGGCCTGCTGTATGGCTCTTCTATCTGCTAGGTATTAAGGCCTGGATACACCTTTTAACACTCAACTGGAAATCATTTTTGGCTTAGCTGAGTTCTGAGAGTTCAAAAACATTTAGTTAACAGGTAGGTCAAAAAGTTTGCACATGGCTGGAAACTGATTCTGTTCTAGCTGGTAAATATGAACAATACCTATTCTCTGAGCAGAGCAGCATTCCAGAAATAATATATACTTACTTTAGAATGTAAAAGGCTATGCAGAAAATAAAGCGAGGTTTTGGGAGGCGATGTCTTATTAAACATCTAGGAGAGTGACATGTCTGAAAGAAATGGAAGGTTAGTTGAATAGGTGGATAGGAAGATAGATACCTCATGCACCTCATTGTGCATGTTGTGAAGTACACTGTGATTCCTAGCAGTAGACTCTCTGTTAGCAGTTACTAAATCCAAATACAAAAAGCTCTGAAAATATCAGAGTTGCACAACAAAGGAAAGTGCTGAAAAGTACAAAAAGCAAGAAACAAAACCAATGAATTTACACGTACCTTAACTCTACATCTTCATGTTACATGATTTGTTATTAGGTGCTGGCAAAAACACAGTCAATTCTTACTGCAAGAACTAAATTCTACAGCAAAGTAATAATGAACTCTGATTATCACATGAAGCTTTTCCCTCTTTGTAGCCAAGTCAGCTAAGTAGTTAATTGTATTTGTGACTTCTTTTACTAAAAATGGTCTGGCACTGGAGACTGTCCCATTGTGCATCCCCACCTGAGGGCAAAGATGTGACTTTTTGATATTTGCTTAGAATTACTCTGTTTAGAGTTTTATAACATCACTGTAATGGTACACAGTAATTTACAGGCTGAGCTGTAACCCTTTGCAGCCGTGGATCAGATTACAAGATGTTGACAAGTTATGCTACAAGATGGGACAAGTCATGAGTGCTTGCCCATGTGTATCTCATTTCCATGCGTTCTTTAGCCTTTGCCCTCAAGATTGAAGTCTTTTGGCCAGCAGAGTCCATGAGGGTCATGCCTGCTTCTGGAGTGTTCTTATTCTGTACTAAGAAAGAAGAGAAGACATGAACAGCCTAGCACTCAGCTCCGTGGACAAGTGGGCTTGGGTGAATGCATCCTAAGAGCACTAAGTGCTCAGTGACTCAGTAACTGCAGGACTATTTAGTAAAGCTGAGCGATTTTTGAGAACAAGGTTGAATTCACTGGTTCACAGTCAGATCTGTAAATCATATGATACCAATGGTATTGTGTTATCAGTTTCCATACAAAAAAGTTCAATTTAGCTTTCTAAACACGGTAGAAATACAGGTCTCCATCTTTCTGTCCTCAGTGGAGATGCACAGCAGGAGCCTCTGGGCACAATGCAAAGGATGCAATTAATTATTTAGCTGACTACAAAGGGAAATGGGTACTATATGCCAGGTACTCCTCATTACTCTGTCTGCACAGCCACTTTCATAAGACCTTGAGACTATGCTAGCAAGACAGTTCCTCACAGATGCTCAGAAACCACCTTTGCCTGTGGTCATGCTGCAGTGAGTGTCAGAGAAGCAGCAGGGAGACAGCAGACAGACTTCCAGCTCCATAGCTGAGCACTCAGTCTCAGGCCTTCTGGTCATGAAGGAGTGGGCCAGGACTTTAATCCGGAGACTTGGAAACTAAAAACACTTACATAAAGGTTCCTAGCTGAGATGCATTTAGGTGACAGCTGAGAGGCAGCAGCTTTGTAAACCCTCTCTCAACTCTTTCTTGTGTTTTAAGCTAAGCTGCTTGACTTTCCCATTGTGGAGGAGCACTCATCTGGCCAGATGAACAGAGGGAAGACCTAAAAGCTATTAGCTGCTGCTTCTTACATGATGGTTATAGGTCAGATGGCATGTACTAACAGATCAAATGTGCTCTACCCATGTGTTCTGAATGAGTCTGGGGCAGAGCTTTACTGATAAACTATAGAGGCACCTTATACTCCAACTTTGAATTCTGAAACAGCCTCAAGATTAAACTGAGGATCTCTAAGGAATAATTATGTCCACATAAGTTAAAATGCTATGGCACCTTCCACCTTTTCAGTTCCAAGAAAAAGGAGCATTACTCTTTGGAGAAAATCTGTACAGAAGTCCCGAGCAAGAAAAAGAACTGAAATGCTTCATATGCCCATTCTGGGGAGATTTGCAAGAGAATGTAGAGTCAAGGTGTGGGTACTACCCTGACTTGGGAAACACATCACTAGCTCAGTTTTGGCCGGCCCACTGACACTGGTCACACTTTCTGCTTGATGATCCTTTCATGCTCGTCAATGCTGGCCATATTTTGTTTTGTTTATTGGCACGCCCTTATGTCTCTTGAAACTGGCTACCTCAAGACCATCCCCTGCCCAGCACTTGCTGCATTGCTTAGTTTGTGGTACCGGGAAGTTTTCTGAATTTAGTATGACTTTTTGGCTATGCCTGTAGCACTGCATTAAACAGGCTGCTACTGACTCCATGTTCAAGTGTCCTCGCGCAGTTCACATCTACACAGCTAAACTCTTCTGTCTCCTTTGTGCACCCCAAAGCAGTGCCATCACATCCAAAGAGCCTATTGGAGGCAGTTCCTAGCACAGCACCTGCATTTCTCAGGTACTGTCTGGGAAAGTGCTAGTTGGCACAGGTCAAAATCTGTGGGTGTGCTAACAAACAAGCTTGGATGATCACAGGCCAGTGCTCAAGTCCCCACCTTGGCTCCATTTTGTTTACTAGTATAAACAAAGCCTTTGCTGCTGTGTGTGTTAACGCATTCTTCAGCAATCCTGAAGCCAGTAACAGATCTCCTGGGAGTGACTGCTCCATAGTTCGCCTTGCAAAACAAAGCAGCAGCAGTGGATGGCACCAAAAGAAAAAGGACAACAATGTTTTGACTCAGCTGAACATGAATATTATTTCTTGGGATGTCTCTAGTTCAGAGGCTTCATCCATATTATCTAGCTGTTCAGAGCAATAATAAATTTTCTTGTTTTACTGTTAAGTTCCCTCAAGAGAATAAGGAGATTTTGTCTCTGAGAAGTACAATTACTAGCAAAACTACTTCTGCAAACTGTTGTAGCTGCTGGTGAGATTGTACACCACTGTTGGAAGGACATCTAAGCCTCACTGCCTTTTCGGTGTGCTACCTTAGGGCAAATAATGTTAACAGACACTGTCATCCACTGTGGAATGGCAGAGCCCCTTATAAGGAGGCAGCAGCATGAGAAAAAGAAACTTTCACCAGCGTATCTAACAGCTGTAATTGGCAGCTAAACAACCTTTGAGTGATGGGTTGAAGCTTGTGCTGTAGTGTGCTTTAGAATTTAGACCTTCGTGTCCCCTTTTGGCCAACAACGCAACTTACTTTTGGAGATGAAGACCTAAAGAAAAATGGTTGGAAGGGGTTTGCCAGATGCTCTGTCTACATCTTTATGTTCTTACACCAGCTCATCTTCAGAGAGCTGCTGCAGGAGGGACTGTGGGATAGGGAGAGGCAAGCATTGTGACTATGAAGAACTGATGTGCTGGGGCTGTCCAGTTTATTTCCTGTCTCTGGGAAGGGCCAGGGACCAGCAGTAGAGGCTCAAGGAAGAAGTTTAACAAATGGGACAAGTATGCAGGTATTCTGCCCCAGCGTATATTTGGAACAACCAGTAGCTTACAGATTTCCTAAAAGAGGTATTCAGAGAACATATGATCGTTTTTCATGGTCACTTTACGGACCTACCCTCCATGAATTTAACGTATCTTAGAACCAATTTATACTTCTTGGCTTCCACATCACCCTGACAGTGATGCTGTTATGTGTATTGTGGGGGAAAAAATTTTTTTTTTGTCTGCTTCTGAACTTTTGGCATGACCATTCCAGTATTTCTCTGTGTTTGTATTGGGGAAAAATAAGGCTAACCTCATTTTTTCTTATTGTTCTTGACATTTTATGCCTCTCATATCCATTCTTGTCCCTCTACTGTGATGGAGTCATTGCCAACTTGAATTATCCCTATAGTGAAGCTATTCTATGCCTCTGATTGTCCTTTCACCCTTCTCTGTAGAATTTTGAGTACTACACCAAGTACTATATTTGAATACTACATCCTTTTTGAGGTGGACTAGTAAGAAATTTATGTAACTTTGAAGACGTAAGCATAAGATGTGGTGCCATAATGTTTTCTGTTCTTTATTCTTTTCTTAATAACTCTTAACACTTTCTTAACATTTTTGCTTCTCTTGAGCACTGAGCTGAGGCTTTTTGAGAACTAGACAGGGGCTTCAAAGTCCTTCTCCTGAGATTCAACAGCTGTTTTATACCTAATTGCTTCATATTATAGCTAGGGATAGTTTTTGCTCATCTGTAAATACTTTCCATTTATCAGTACTAAATTTTACATGCTATTTTTATTATCCAGTATCATGAGATCTGCTGCAGCTTTTCCAGTCAGGTGTAGACTATCCTGGATAATTTTGTATCACCAGCAAACTTTGCCACCTAATCATCCACTTTCTTTCCAGGCTCTTTGTGAATGACTTGACTAGTATGTTGATGTGAAAAATGAACACTTATTTCTACTTCATACCTTCTGCCAGGCCTTGATTAGTAACAACTAGGGTAGGGCTCACATTTTAGGGGTTATTAATAAACACGAGCTCAAGCCTCCACCCACAAACTAGCCAATCTGGTGCTTAGTGAGCTAATCTTTCTAATTTACAACCGATAAATCAAATGGCTTAACAACCAATGCTTATCTGAAGGGAGAAAAAAATGATAATGGGAGAACAGGATAGTATGACAATAAATAACCCAAAGTATAACCATATATATAACCATATAACCAAAAAAGCCCAAAGTATAACCATAATTATTTAAAATTCTCTTCCTCTCTAATTTCTTAGCGGGGTAATTGCTAGAACAACTGGCAGCTTCCCCCTTGTTCAGAAACTTGCCATTCATTTTAGTGGTTGTCAGGACCTGGGCCATGGCCATCAATCCCGCTAGGGATCGAGGCCCATCTGAGTTGTGATTGACCCAGGAGCTGCCACCATCCAGGGGCACAGGCTGTTCCTGCCAGCCACTCCTGCAAACACTCCAGCGAGCTGCTCATCTACAATCTCGTTTTGCCAGCCCTTCCAGCTCCGTTAGCCGCTCCTGTTCTACTCACTGCCATCTTTTGTTCTTCACCACTGTGATTTGAGTGACAGGCTCCATGCCACTGCTGTTATGAATAATGTTTATTTGCAATGCCCTGCCCTATTTCACTGCTGGGTTGCAAGGGCAGATGCAGTAAATGAAGCAGTGAGGAAGGTTGCACAAGTGCTGACAAATGAGGAAATTAATTTGCTGGGGTCACTCCTCACCTCTTCAGCAGGCCTCATTAGGCTCTCACTTGCTTTGCAGGCATGTGCGCAATGGGGCAGTGATTGCACGCTGCAGTCAGCCTGAAATCAGCTGGTGGGGCTGGCGCAACGCTGACGACGAGTATCTTGTGACATCTATTGCCAAAGCCTGTGCCTTGAATCCTGGAATAAAGGTATCCGGTGGCATGCCGCACAATGGAAGCAGCGATGGCAGCGAGGCCTGCGATGCTGACTTTGGTGAGGCAACGTACTCCCTTTCACTATTTCCCAAAAGTGGGGATTATGCAGTGCTTCCTACACCTTAGTGTTGGAAACAGGTTATGGGCAAATCCGTTTGCTCTTCTGACAGCAGAATATGGGGCTGTTATAATGGAAGATTTAAACTTGATATCAGACTGATAGTCTTGGCCATATCATCCCTTGACTGTAATATGTGGGGCAGGCCTTTGAGCCCATACTCAGCCAGTGTTTGGTTGCAGTGGAGAGGCTGCCGTAGGAGGGACAGAGGTGCAACGAACTCAGTCTGTGCTGTCTCTGCAGACTCGTCCCTGACTGCATGTTCAGGTGTGGAGAATGCTGGAACTCCTCAGAAGCTGCTGATTCTTGATGCTAGGTCCTACACTGCAGCTGTTGCCAACAGAGCAAAGGGAGGAGGCTGTGAATGTGAAGGTACGTAGGGCTAAACAAATCTCAGAACACCTTCCTCTTGAGCCTGTTTTATTGATTGGGTCTTGGAGCACAGTTTGGGCCAGGTCTGTGCTTTGGTATGCATTCTCTGGGAGCATATTCCCCTTCTCAGTATGACAAAGTTCAGTGCCCCAGATACATTGCTGCTGGCCCGCAAGGCTTTTCTAGAAAAAGTGCCTACCTGCTCCTGGAGATTAGCAATGGTGCTGGGGAAGGGGGACACCAGAACACATGTATGGAGACACTTGCTTCAGTGGCAGCAGCTCTCTCTGATATTTTTTTTTTTTCTGTCTGTGTTGTATTCAGAGTATTATCCAAACTGTGAAGTTGTGTTCATGGGCATGGCCAACATCCATTCCATCCGGAACAGTTTTCAGTATCTGCGTGCTGTCTGCAGTCAGGTGCCAGATCCCAGCAAGTAAGTGACCTTTCTCTCTAGCTGAATTGGATGCCATATCTGTTCAAAGTCCTGGAGAACTTTTTTCCTCCCCGTTCCTTTTTGCTCTCCCAGAGTTCCATCTCAGAAATTGGAGGGATAGGAAAGCACTCATGGTGCTTGATTGCTGCCCGTTTTTGGTCCCTGGTAATCCAGAAGGGATTGTAGCACCGGGAGACTTAATTGTGAGTCTTTTCTGAGGGTTTCCAAAAAGACTTCACGTAGTTGTCTGGGAAAAACTGAAATTAGCTGTTGGATTCTTTGTACTTCTTCCCAAGCTGGCTGACTTCTCTTTTGGAGGTGGTTTTTATTGAGGACTCCAAAAAGCCTTTGGATAATATATTTTTTTCACTGGAAAGCTAAGCAACCATTTCCTTTCTTTTTTGCACACTCTCTAGCTGGCTTTCAGCTCTGGAGAGTACCAAGTGGCTGCAGCACCTTTCTGTCATGCTAAAGGCAGCAGTTCTGGTCTCCAGTGCAGTTGACAGAGAAGGCCGTCCAGTGCTGGTTCATTGCTCAGATGGCTGGGACAGGACGCCACAGATTGTAGCATTGGCAAAGATTCTCCTCGACCCTTACTACAGGACCATGGAGGTATAAGTTCTGTTACTCTATTATTCTGTATCTGTTAAAAGGCAGCTTTTGTCTTTTGAGTCTCTGGAGAAAGAATGTGGGTAGAATTGCATTTGGCTAATCAGCAGCTTAGAGGAATTTCAGAGCTGCTATTGTGGGTGTTGGGTTCTTCCAGGTACTCTTCCTGTCTGTTTTCCGTGAACTGTACCTCACGCTCACACCCCTGCCCATCCTGAAGTACTTTGATAAATATTCTGTTGTGTTCAAGGTTCAGCTACATCTCTACTCTGTACATATGCCCAAAGCTGTTTGATACAGAGATAACAGCTGCTATTTTGTATTTGGAAATCTCTGACTTTGAGGTAGCTTTGCTCCCAAGCCAAGCACTAATGTAGCCTCCTTTCCAGCCCTGCACTGCCAACAGATGGGACTTGCCTTGTCCTGCCTAGGTGCCTGCAGCAAAGTTGCCTGCAGTTAACTTTCTCCTTTGTTCACAGGGCTTCCAAGTACTTGTTGAATCAGACTGGCTGGATTTTGGTCACAAGTTTGGTGATCGCTGTGGTCACCAAGAGAAGGTAGAAGATCAGAATGAGCAGTGTCCAGTGTTTCTCCAGTGGCTGGATGCTGTTCATCAACTTCTGAAGCAATTTCCTTGCCTCTTTGAATTTAATGAAGCTTTTTTGGTAAGAAACATGCATGCAAACATCTCAATTCCTTGCCAGATATGAGCAGAGGTAGAGGGAAGGCCATGATGTTTTATGCTGCTCCAACTGAAAGAAAACAAACATTGAATTCTGTAAAAATGGGAAAGTGTTTGAGTACTGCTTGGACTTTCTAGTGGCATGCCTGACATAACATCGCTGTGTAGGGCCAGCCCTGCCCTTTATTTGTGATACTTTGACCTTCTTCAGTATGTGTGATGCTTCTGTCTGCTTCTCTTCAGCAGCTTGCACTTTCCTCCTTCTCCCAGTGGTTATTACAGGCACCGAGTCCCTAGCGGGTTGGACAGTGATGAAGATTTTATATTCTCTGGTTTCTTTATGTCGCATTCTCTCCAGGTTCCCTTGTAGCCCCGTGAATTCAGATGGCTTCAGTAGCACTGTTTTGATCAAAAGCCTGATTTGCATCTCAGAGTGATATGAGTCTGAAACATTAAAAAAAAAATTAGGGGAGTGATAGCTATTAATCTCTGGCTTATCAAATAATACAGGTTATGGTTATAGAGGGATGGATATGTTGTTAAAGTGAAGGCATCAATCAACTGATCTAAGTGACTCCTGTTGCCATCCTGTCTTTGTCCTGCCCTGTGTGATGGAGAGGACAGCAGTGAAGTAACCAGCTGGATGGAAAGCATGTGAGCTGTCCCAGAGGAGTGGAAAACGTTGCCCTTGGAGATAGGAGACACTGTTTTCCAACAGCTCTGACAATTGCTGTTCTTTTGATGCTGCAGGTGAAGCTGGTGCAGCACACATATTCCTGCCTGTACGGGACCTTCCTTGGGAACAGCCCATGTGAGCGAGAGATGCACAACATTTACAAGCGTACCTGCTCTGTGTGGTCCCTCCTGCGGGCTGGCAATAAGAACTTCCACAATCTTCTCTATATGCCAGGCTCTGAGCAGGTAAGTAAAGTTCCTGGTCTAACTCTCCAGGCTCTCTGTTGGCTAGGCATGAAGGACAGTATGGAAGAGAGACTGAAGAGGTTTTCTTTTGTGTTTATCTCTGAACATAATGGTTGTTGCAGGTGCTGCATCCAGTGTGCCATGTACGAGCGCTGCATGTCTGGACAGCAGTGTATCTCCCAGCTTCCTCCCCTCATCCCCTAGGACAGGATGATATGGACATTTACCTGCCCCCTGGATCTCAAAGCCAGGAGTTCAGTGGCAGATGTTTGGACAGGTAAGAGACAGGAGCCACAGACCCAGGTTCTTTCATACCCACAGGCTTTTTTTCCCCTTCTTGCTCATTATATTTTTCTCTGGCCAGTGCTACTTATTGTAGCTGTGATCTTTGTTCTGGAAAGCAAGAGCTCTGTGGCATTGTCTCAGCCACCTGGAGAAGAGCAGGTACAGCTTCGCAGTGCACCAGAAAGGGCGGACTGTTGAGGCCACACTGTAGTGTTGTGTGTTTCAGCTCTTGCTGCATGCTCTCCGCTACTCCCCTACCCTCCCAGCCCCAGTCATCTGTAATGAGGAATGCTTCCTTTCCCTCATCTCAGTTTCAACTGAAACGAGGGAAGTTTTAGGAGTGTGGGGTTTGGGGGTTTTTTTGAGATTTACTTTGGTTTTGGGTTCTAGATTACCAAAGACAAGATCTATGGATGACCTGCTTTCAGCCTGTGACTCCAGCAGCCCACTGACACGCACATCTAGTGATCCGAACCTGAATAACCACTGTCAGGAAGTCAGGGTGGGCCTGGAACCCAGGCATGCTAATGCTGAGAGTGCTGAGCTGCACTTGGGAGAAGGTAGTGCGGTGGCTTCAGGAGAGACACAGCAGAAAGCAGAGGAGCAAGAGGAAAATGCCCCTCTGCAAGCTAGCAGCAGTTCTAGCGGCCATGCTGAGCACCAAGGGCATAGCGAGCAGCTGAGCAGCTGGGCTTCTGTGCCAGCAAGCAGTTTCTCTCTGGCAGCAGAAAAGGGAAACAGAACATATGTAGCGGAACTGGATGATACACACCCAGCTCCAAATCCGTCTGGACAGGAAAATCTTGACAGAATTTGCACCAGTTCTGGAAAGCAGTTGGAAGCCTGCCCCCAGGAACCTTTGAAGGCTACTGGCTTGGTATCCAATGGAGGAGCCTGTCCCAAGAAAAACACTGCCTGTCAAGACATTCCCAGCCAGGAGTCCCTCACTCCAAGCACCGCTTTACAGGATACCCCAGGCCCTGCCCTGGGTATCCCCTGCCTGGATGAAGACAACTGCAAAGGTGATACCGGAAGGAGCGGGCCCTGTGAGGAGCCTGGCCGGCTGGGGAGAGTTCCACTAGAGCAATGGCGTAAGACCATTTTCCAGAGCCAAAGCAGTGAATTCTCCTTCCTGGGATCCAACTGGGACAGTTTTCAAGGAATGGTGACATCAGTCCCTAATGGGGAGCCTGCACCCAGACACCTCCTCTCCTATGGCTGTTGTAGCAAGAGGTTGAACAGCAAACTGCTGCGGGCACCGGGCCTGTGCCTCAGTGGCCAGTGGTCTACCAGAGAAGGTGCGAAACCCTCAGTCTGCTCTGGCCATGCTGGCATGCATTTTGCAGGCCCTGCAGGGAAGCCCAGCCGTACATGGCTACCCTGCCACCTGAAACAAGCATCTGGTCCCAAACATGTGCCACCAAAATGTCCTTCTCCTGTGCCTCCTCTCTATCTGGACGATGATGGGCTCCCCTTCCCCACGGATGTGATTCAGCACAGGCTGCGACAGATCGAGGCCAGCTACAAGCAGGAGGTTGAACAGTTGCGCAGGCAGGTGCGAGAGCTGCAGCTGCGGCTAGACATACGTCACTTCTGTGCCCCTCCAGCTGAGCCACCAATGGACTATGAGGATGACTTTGTAAGTAACTGTCTCTGACACTCCAGCAGTACAGCTCCTGGCCAGCGATGGTCCTTGCACCTTCCCCCTCACAGCCCTCCCCATCCCACAGTTCTCATTCTCTTACATTTGGAGTGGATATTTAAGACTGTTCCTTTGCTTCTTTGGCCCTTTTCCCCTCTTGTTGACATGCCACATCCTCATGTTATGGAGGGATGAGTCTGCTCTCCCTTTGTTTCTTGAGGGCCAAGCAATGGTTCCTATATGGTCCTGAATTCATCTGCCTTTTGCTCCCCATATGGGGAACAGCAAAGCTGCCCACATTCCCCTCACGAGCATTGTGAATGTGGCTGGAGGGAGGGAACGCCCTTGACTCTGAGGCAGCTGAGAGAATTTGTGACTTTGGCTCTTTTTGCAGACATGTCTAAAGGAATCAGATGGCAGTGACACTGAGGATTTCTGTTCCGATCACAGTGAGGACTGTTTGTCAGAAGCAAGCTGGGAACCTGTTGATAAAAAGGAGACTGAGGTACATGTCCTGTTACAACAGCTGTAAATGCAGAATGAGAGAATGTTTCCTTTCTGGTAGTTAACTTTGGTGACAGCAGCAGAGAGTGGGTTGGAGGCGAGTCAGAGAGCAGCAACCTTTGTCCTTTAAGACAAGGTGTAAGAGGTTCGGCATCTTCCTGTTGTGTTCAATATAGCGGATGGGATGTTGGAGCTCTTGGGTGTCATTCTGTGACCTGTGGGACAGGCTCTATGGGCTAGCATGTTTTGGTCCAAAGCCACATCTCAGCCTGCGCTTTGGTCCCAAGACACTGGTTGGTGTGGTGTACAAACTTAAACTGATGAGGACTGGTGTTTGCCCTAGGTCACACGGTGGGTTCCAGACCACATGGCCTCACACTGTTTTAACTGCGACTGTGAATTCTGGCTGGCCAAACGGAGGCATCACTGCAGGTAAACAATATTTTCCCTGCAATTCCACTAGTCTTCCCTGCCTGTTTCTCACAAACATCACAAAACCCATCTCTGCAATGTTTGTTCCCTTCAGCTCCCAGCAGAAAGTTTTAGATCTTTCCTGTATTCACCAAGCCTTGTGTAAATTCCTGGTAGATTTCCAGTCTTCTACATTGTTCTTGTTCCAGTTTTCCCAATGTCTTTGATCTTTCTACTGGGTAGTAAATGCCTGAGTCCCTTCTCAGTGCTACTGAAGACCACCTTAAATTCTTTTAAGAAACATGTTGACTGGGCATAGTAAGGCTGAGACTTCACTGCTGAACTGGATCCTTTGTGCTTCCTGAAATTTTGCTGTGGTGTTCCCAGCTCTCTCTGCTCACTGTTTTGTTTTTTTTTGCTCCTTGACAGGAATTGTGGGAATGTGTTCTGCGCTGGTTGCTGCCATCTGAAGCTGCCCATCCCTGATCAGCAGTTATACGACCCTGTCCTCGTTTGTAACTCCTGTTATGACCATATCCAAGTGTCTCGTGCCAGGGAGCTCATGAGCCAACATCTGAAGAAACCCATCGCCACAGCTTCCAGTTGAATGCCAGACAAGGGACCTGTCTAAGCCCAGCCTTTTCTCTCGTGGGTTTGAAGGGTGACTCTGCCTCCACTGTAATTGTGAAGGCCTTTGGTGCAACACTTGAACACCAAGCTTGAATGCACTGTCTTCAGCAGTCTTATTATCAGTCTGGAGCAGAGGAGCTCAAATTAGAGAGTATGGTGTGTGTCCCCACTCTGGTACCAGTGGGTCCGTACATTGTAGTCTGACAACCTAGGGCTAAAGGGGGGACTGCAACCTCTTTCTTCTGTGGGCTGGAAAGCAATGTTTTCACAGATATTGCCTGTGCAAAGTACCCCCAAAGCAATAGAAAGGCATGTTTAGAACCAACTCCCCCTACAAAGGCAGGCTCTGTACAAGAAGGAAGAGGGCAGACTCCAGGCAGTACCATGTACTTTGGAAGGATCTCAGCCTGGAGCAATTCTGTAGATTCTCTTTCCATGGAGTGTGATTTGTGATCAGCTTGGTGAACAAGACTCATTAGCCATCACTAATTGATTTTCTCTTGAGTGTTGAAGAGAAATTCATTCTGGCTGAAAACAGGCCAAGCAGATTTTGCCTGTTTTCACACTCTGCTAGGATTGGTGAATGCACTTGACTTTGCCCCTGCCCCTCAACACTCTGTGGGGAGATGGGAGATTGGCTTTTTCACTTCCTGCTCTGCCCGTCTGCTTTGTCCGCAGTAGTGTCACAGCCTGGTGCTAACACAGGAATGGCACCCTGATCCTCTCCTGGCATGGAAACAGAACTTGTGTTCCTGTGTTGCTCCTCCTACCCTTTCTGCCCTCAGCTCTCCACTTCCTCTTGCTCTTTATCCTGAAAACTTGATACCTTGAGGGTATAGGCCATAATGTGTTGTTTTACCTCCTGGAATGTGCTGTCTGGTGTATGTGAGGGTTTCAGTCCAAATGCTGCTATATATTTCTGTGCACTTAATGTAACCCGAAAAAGGGAGAATGAAGCATTGATACCAAAATAAGGGTGGGGAAGGACACTGGCTGACATAGACACTACAGTCTGTGCTTTTCACTTTAGGATGTGCAACCGAGCTACAGTGATAGACATGATGTGTGGCATCTGTTCAGTCATGGAAACACTTTCTTTGATTTTCCCCAATGCGACTTAAAATTCGTCTTGAATTTGACTTCCTTTTTTGTCTCTTGTACAGTGGTCAAAGTTCAGAGTTGCCAACTTGTAATTGCCTCTCTACTTCTTCCTTAAACTAGGGAACAGGAATCCCAACTCATTCTAAGAAAAAAGGAACAGGATTTAGAAAGAAAGAAAGATTTAGAAAGAAGGTGGGCTTCAGGTGAGCTTTTGCTTAATCCCTAGATCCCTCTGGGAGTATCCATACTGCCTCCTTTCTAAGAAATCTGCAGATCTTAGTGAGGAAGAACAGTTTGGACATGGGGCATTTCTTTATAGCAATGTAGGTTTTCTTTCCAACTAAATGAAAATGTCATATGTATTCTGTGCCTCATGAGCTGAGACTTCGATGTGGGGGGAGGACCTATGAGGGCATTTGGTCTAATAACAAGGCAAACTACTTTACACTGTTACGATCTCACAGATTTTTTTGCAAATGGTTTGTCAACTCCAGCAGAGGGAATGGAATAATGACCCTTTCCTGCACTTTGACATGTCAGCCTCTGGTTTTGTAAATCCCAATAGTGCAAGCAAAGCTAGCATCATCTGAAGACCCTGTACTTACTTGGACTATGCTTCTTTTCCATACTGGGAACAACCAATATGGCTTTGGGAAGAGAAGGCACCTTGCTTCAGATTCTCCCCTGCCTTGTACCTTGCAGTCATTGCCAGACATGGAAGAGTGACCATTGGGCTGGAAGAAGAATTTGGATTTGGCCCTGTTTTGCACGTGTTGGAGTGACTGCAAGCAATAAGGAAGCCAGAAACTAGGTACTCCTGGCCCTTCAATTCAGGCCATTAGTCCAAACTGCTTTTAGCTCTTGTGAGTTTTTCAGCGTCACAATGTGCTGGCCAAAAACTCTAAAATCAGTTCAATAGCATTGTGACAAACAAAATGTGCTGTACACTCAATACAGTTCAAATAAAATCTCTATATTAGTGCTGCTGTGTTTGGACTCATTCTTCAGTTGGTGGTGTATTCTTCTTGCACAAAACTTTCCCAGCTATTATTTGCTACCCTTTCCCTTGATTAAGGTATGTTAGGAATTTAATATTCCTTCTCACAAACAGGAATCAAGGGTAGGACATGAAGCAAACTGCACCATAGTCTTCTACTCTGAGGACTTGTGCTTTTTTCCTAACAAATCCTCAGGTGCCCAGTATACCAACTACCCCCACCTTTTCCCTTGATGACTCCTTTCAGGAGAGCTGCTAGGGAGGATTCACTAGCTATTCACCAACATTTTTGTCCCACTTATCAGGCATAAGTTGTATCAGCTTTGACTGTTTCACTGCCTTCCATATAGCTGGATCAGTGCATGAATTCCTCCCGGACCAAACCACCAGCATACGTGGGCAAAGTACCATTTACTTGCTTTTCATATAACTTGTGTGAGCTAGTTCATGTGCATTTCCCTTCCCATACCTGGCACGTGGCAGTAGTCTTCTATATAGAATGACAGATAGCCAGACAGCTGTGCCAAGGGTTATGCAAGGAATCTTGCATCAAGTCTATAACCTGGTGGGGGGGAAGGAGAGAATCTTTAAAAGTCTCTCTTCAGATTAAAGCAGCCAGAGGTCTTAAGATCAACCAGATCCTGGTAAACTAGTCCCATAGCTGAGATCAGTGTTCCCTTTAGACGAATTATACCAGAATCCTTTGTTGCATTAGAAATATTAACAGCACGATAGCTTGTCACATTTAAAAATTAACCAGCAGCCCTGGAAACAATGACACAAAAGAAGGTCATCTCTCAGTGCAGTATTTGTGAATATTAAGCATGAATGATATTACTACAAGAAAGTCTCCTGATTTACTTCCAGTCTTAGCAGTTCAAAATGGCATCTTGATATACAGTAAAAGACTGTGGCTGCTGGGACTGTTGTATGAACCTTTTGTCGTACATGAAAAGCAGCCTCATCACCAGCTTGAACAATATGTTAGAGGAATTTTCTCCTGATTCAAGGTTGAATGTAGGTATTTTACTTCAGACACTTGTAATGTCAGACTGGCCTTGCCAGCAAGGATACTTAATGTTTGTGGGTATTGAGTACAGAATAAGACATTATCATTTAAAGAATTTAAAGCCAAAATTTGCCAACACGGTCAGCCTGAAGTAATCTGTGTATTGAAACATGTCTAAACAGGACTTGAAAAGTCCTGATTTTGGTCTACCACAAACAGTGAGGTCAAAGCCTTCCCATATTAGCACAGTAACTGCCATGAATTCTCAGAAAATTAACAACAGGAACCACTTATGATGTACTACAATATCTCATCAACCACTGAATGAAATAAACATAGATTTAGGTATAGTGAGAGGTCAAGTCCAGCTTGCGATGGTTGGATATTACTTAGCTGCTGAGCCATTAATAGATAATACTAAAACTGCAGGAATTGTGAAAATTCCTGTTAAGCCTCAGTTATGAAAGAAGAAGGAAAAAAAAGAGGAATGTGATATATGGCCTTCTTGTAACCCCTGCAAATACTGAATGGGAAACAGCTTGAAGTGTGAGAGAGAGCGCATGGGTGCAGGGATGAGGGCTTTCTGTGGGGTACATTTGACCCATTTCCATTCATTCCATTGTTAATGTAATATTTAAATAATAGTACATTACTCTCCCAAAACTTTATGCTTCTGTGACAGTGAGCTTTAGGCATTTCCATTTATTTATTGTACATTGGGTAACTACATCTCATAAGTTAAAACTAATGACTGTTTGAAATTGCACTTAGATAAAAGAGATTCAGTACCCAGTATGTTTAAAAAAAAGTTGCCCAAATTCATGCACTAAGTTCACAGCATCACAAATTTTAGGTCAATCATGCATTTAATTTTACTCTCCAATGCAGCACAGTTTTTTACTTAAATGAGCATATGCTATTCTTTCTTACTCAACCCAGTCAGGGTGCAAAGGAAAGAAATCTGTGTGAACCTGCTGTACTGGCCCATTAAGCAGAGTGCTTAGGCAAGATGACAGTGGCCTAAGGGTAAACCTTGGTTGGGGGGGGGGGGATATTTACATACTTTATATGTCCTGGGACAAAATATTCATTGTTGCAACCGCTGCTTCCCTTTTGTGACTGTAGCGTTACAGTAAAGTGCTCTGGTCACCTTCTAATGAAGTAGTCATGTTGTTCAAAAACTTGTTACAAAAATTGATGCAATGGCAGTGAACAATGTCTTTTCACTCCTGGGATAAAAAGAAATGCAGATATCTTTCCATTTAGATTGACAGAAAGAAAAGTTGTTTTCTTAATGTCTGAAAAGGTACTTGCCAAAAGGAAAGTATTTGGCACAGCTGTAAGTATCCGTAAATAAAATGCACATGTATAACTTAACACAGATTCTAGGATACACACTGTGCAAAGCATCTTCCCTTTGAGTGTGTGGTAAACAAACTGTATCTGCTAAAAGTCAGCGATAGTGAAAGAAAGGCCTACAGCTTTGCAGACTTGTAATGAGAGCATCTAAAGAGGAACAGATTCAACAGCCAACAAGGCCAAAAGGGACAATAGTCTCATCTACAATGAGTTTCCACATGGAACTGTAGTTCCCAGTTGGTAAGGTCTGGCTGGGTGTGGAGGCAGCAGTATTGCTACCAGATTCACAGCTCTAGGTAAAAAAACTAAGGCCGGGGGAGGAGAGGAACTACGCTGCCAGGTGGATTATGCTCCGTGCCTGTCTCTTCAGATCCAGAGCACTGTTAGTTTGGGGAAGAAAGAGTGAATGCTGCAGGTCAGTGTGGGCCCAGAAGGGTGACAAGGTGGGTATTGAGCGAAGGTGGTGGTGAGGAGATAAAGACGTACGTGGAAAGAGAGATATAGAGAGGAAGCAGTGATAAGGCTAGCCGAAAAGGCTGACAGAACGTCACCTGCAAATCCTGTGTAGGCCAACAGCTTTTGACTGAGGTAGAACATTTCTTATTATAAAGCATTTTGTTGTAATTGATCTGTTTCAAATGAGTAGAAACCTCACATGTTCTCCAAAATAAGAGTTCAGAGGTAGATCTACCAAGAGAGCTAAAGGGGTTATTACTTCTCTTCTCCTCCTCATCAGCCTTGCTTGGTAAGTCAAGCACAGTCCTACCCAGGTGATGCAGTAGCTGCCTTAAAGCTATGTAGCTGTTCCCTTCATGTTCCCTTCATCCACAGCTGATGTAAGACTGTGGCTTGTGTGACCTGGCAGGAGTAGTGAGGTGCTGAAAGGTGCAAGCCATTGCTTCTGCCTGAAGCATGCAGCACTCTGGATACAAAGTGTTGCTGATGAAAAATCATCACTCTTTCTTAAAAAAGCTGTTTGTTTTGCAGCTATGGGCTCAGCTGCAAAGTACTAGAGGAAGCCCTTAAAAGGGACCCATGTTTATGGGCTTTAATTTTAGGGACTCTGTAGTTTTAGGGACTCATTTTCTGGGTTTTAATTATGGGCTACCTATTACTGGATCTGGACCAAGTTATGGGAAACATTAAAAAAAACAAACAAACAACCTATCCCACCTTCAGGCAATTATAGTCGTCTTGCATTCCTGTTGCAAGGGTGGGAGAGGAGAAGCCTTAAATCATTACATCAAAGTAATGCAAGGGACGATCTCAGGAATGCTGTGAAAGTGTTCTGAGAATTGGACTTTTCTCTTGATTGTCAAGATTTTTATGTTTAAGTAAGTTTATGTTCAAGTAAGCTTTACTTAAAAGTTTTAGATGTTTACACTGAGCAACCTTTACATAACTTTTAAGAGGATAAATATTACAGAGGAAATAAAAAAGCAAAGTTCCCTGGGAAAATGGCTTCATCTTTACATGGGTTTAATGGGTTCACTAGAACTGTAGGCCATTAATTCCCTGGGTAAAGCAACATGCTTCTATGGTCCACAATTTTATCTCTGACGACAGTGCTGACAAAATGTCTGCCCTTTCCTGCTATTGCTACTGACCCAGAATAATGATAAATGTACTAAGTCTGCCAAAGTCAGGCACACAATTCGACTGAAAGAGAGTAATAATCAGCCAGTCCGCTGAAAAAGAGGCAAAAATTTATTTTGTAATCCCTCCCTTTCAAAATTTTTCCTTGTCCTATGTTCTGTTTTACCTATATGCTTTAATTTGAAGTGGGGAACTGTTAGTGACATCTCTCCTCCCCACTCCACGCCCAAATATTTAAGATAGTCACAATCTAACATCATATTCCTCATTTCAGCTCTGTGGAAGAACAGAATGATTTTATTTTCAGTTTATTTGATCTTGTCCCCTTTCCATAAATTACTGCACTTTACTGGCCTTGGTGGTTTGGGAACTGTATTGTAAACCAAAGCAATAAAGAAGACTTCAGTTAAAGAAAGTTGGGGGTTTTTTTTTACATTCTTGCTAAGAAATCTTATGACAACTACAAGACAATATATTTAAGGCCATAAAACATGCAAGGTGCTCAATCTCTTCACCACTATCTTGTGCTGAGGCCAGCCAAAGACAGAAGACTATCACTTTCTCCTTCTCTGTGTTACTGCTGGTGACCCATGGATAGGATGCAAGCAGATAGACTCTTCCTTTCCTGGCTCCTTTCTCCTCCTCCCCTTTGGGTTTGTAAGAGAGGTTCTTGTTCTAGAACCATAAGAACAGCTAACCTAGGTTAGAAGGAAAGCCCAGCTAGCCTGTATCCAACCATAACTAACAGGAGAAACCTTGAGAAGAGGGCAGACATATACTGACCGGTATGTCTGAGCTTCCAGCAATCCATGACTACCAGAGACAAAGGTGCTATGTTTAAGAGCCCTGGATGAACTTTTCCTTATGAATATACCTAATCTTTCTTTTTTCAACCAAGTAAAAACTTTGTTATCCAAAACATCTTATGGTAATTAGTTCCCTAATTGCCCTGTGCTTTCTGTGATTAAGTATCTGATTGTTTTTTTTAATGTCCTCCTAGTTCTTCCATTACAGTCATTCCATGCTCACCTTCTTTATGCCACCTACAATTTTAGACTTTTTTTCATATAATACAACGAACTCTAAAGATTTCTGCTTCAGTGGTTCCTTCTGGTAAAGCCGGTCCATACCCTTGATCATCCATGCTGACCTTCTCTATCCCATTCTAACTCTACTAAATCCCTTTGGAAGTGGGGGATGCCAGAACTGCAGTTTTTCACGAGTGGTAACAATCAAAGATTGTCACTGTGCACATAAAGTTAGGATTACATATCATAGGTGCATCACTATATTTATTGGCACTGAATTTCACATGTACATTGTCCAAATCACCAAATATTATGAGGTATTTCTGCAGCCTTTCACAGTGCTATCATCCTGAGGAAGTTAAGTTGATATACAGAAGTCATCACCTCATTCACCAACTTTTTCTCAAGATTATTTGGGCAAAGGCTGGACACAAATCCTTGGTCCCTGTGGGATTTCATTTCTTTTTGTGAAACCTGGCCATTTAGTCCAGCTCTTTGTTTCCTATCTTTTGACCCATGATCTCTCCACTAGGGAAGATTCCCTCTGATCTGATGGCAGCTCTGTTTCCCAGGGGGTTCTCAGTGAGAGACCTTGACAAAAGCCTTTTGGAAACCCAGGCAGCCTGCTTAATCTCAGTTCCCCACTGCCCACATGCCTGATGACTACTCCAAAGGAATCATCCTTTATTAAACAGATTTGTGAGACCGGACTTTCCATTAAGGCCATGCTTTCCCCCAGTATATCTTGTTTTTAACGTTTCCACAAATCCTAGTTGGTATTAGTGTGTCTACTCGCATGCTGGTTCATGGACCTCCAGACTCCACCCGGGACACCTCCGTCAGCTGGCGTGGAGGCAGTAGCAAGCAGGAGGGCACAACCTGCAGGTCCCAGTCACCGATTTCCTCCCGGGACCTCTGTGGAGCTGCTGGTGGCTCCACTCTGCCCCGCAGCCTTCAGGCCTCAGGTCACCCCTGGATCCGCTTGCCCAGGCCATGCCGACAGGGCTGCCGCAAGCGGGGCTCCCAGTGCGGCCCCGCGTCGCAGGGCTGCCCTTCACCGTGGGGCCCCCCATGCTGAGGCAGGGCAGTGGGGCTGGGGGGCTGCCAGCGCTAAGGGGAGCCACCAGCGGCACTGAGGGGGCAGCGGGGCTGGGGCGAGCCATTGCAGGCCTGGGGGGGCCGCTGGCGCTGAGGGGAGTCGCCGTGGGGCTGGGGGGCCAATGGGGCTGAGGGGAGCTGATGCTGCTGAGGGGCTGGCAGCACTGTGGGGAGCCCCCATGGGGCTGGGGGCCAGCGGTGCAGAGGGGCTGGCAGCAGTGCAGGGAGCTGGGGCTGGGGGCCGGTGGGGCTCGTGGGAGCCACCATGGGGTTGGCAGGCTGGTGCTGTTGTGGGGCTGGCAGCACTGAGGGGAGCTGCTGCAGGGCTGGGGGCAGCAGCGCCGAGGGGCCGGTGGGGCTGGGGGGAGCTGCCGTGGGGCTGGCGGGCTTGTGGGGCTGGCGGGGCTGCCACGGGGCCGGGGCAGCAGCACTGAGGGGCCGCGTGTGAGCTGGTGGGG
>NW_020448308.1:5396897-5551493 GCF_003343035.1 Apteryx rowi
CGGCGCGGGGCCGGGCGGCGACGGGGCGCCGGCGGGGGGCGCCGCCGAGCTCTTCAAGACCACCAACTTCACCAGCTTCATCCGCCAGCTCAACCTCTACGGCTTCCGCAAGGTGGTGCCGGGGCCGCCGGGCGGCGGCGGCGGTGGCGGCGCCGCCGGGCCCCTGCACCATTTCCACAGCCCCCACTTCCGCCGCGACCGGCCCGACCTCCTCGTGCACCTCAAGCGCCTCACGAGCGCCAACAAGGCGAAGCTGGCGGCCGGCCTGGAGGTGGCCAGCCGCCCGCCCAACCGCTTCCAGCGGCTGCTCAGCACCTCGCTGCACGGCGACTCGCTGCTGCTGCCCTCGACGCCCGGCAAGGCCGACAAGCCCGGTGAGGCGGGGCGGGCCGGGCCGCGGTGGGTTTGATAAGCGCTGGGTGGTGTGTGCCTGTGGGAATCGGCCCTGCTCTGAGGGAAGAGGGTTCCCTCGCCATGCTGGCGGGCACGGAATCCAACCTGTGTTGGAAACGGGGTGTACTTCGTGCGGGTAGTAAGCACCGGTAGCTTTAGTCACATCTGTTTTTCAGTCTGCACTTGGTGTAGGACTACGGCAAGAACACACTTGCCTCATCTCTGTGGAGCCAGCACAGTTCTGCCAGAGGGATGTTATTCCTTCTTGCCTATCGGCAAGGATGCTTAAAAAGTTCTCGTTAGGTCTGCGTGAAACGATGGGTCGTGTTAAGTGGCAACTGGAGCGTACTGGCAGGTTTGTGCAAAGGAGAAAAGACCTGGTAGTAAGAGTTGTGACAGTTGTCTCCCCAAAAAGAATTACAAGCTAGGTAGTTCTTTAAAGAGGATTGGATGAGTAGGTGAAAGCTGGATGGAAATAATATGGTTAAAAGCCTCAGAACATGTTTTA
This sequence comes from Apteryx rowi, assembly GCF_003343035.1. Taxonomy (NCBI): domain Eukaryota; kingdom Metazoa; phylum Chordata; class Aves; order Apterygiformes; family Apterygidae; genus Apteryx; species Apteryx rowi. The sequence continues at coordinate 5,397,799 of NW_020448308.1, forward strand.
TTTCTTTCTGTCTCTCCTTGAGAGGATCTTAGTTTTCTGAGACAAGTCTGAGCTCTCAGTGGGTTATTCCATAAATTCCACATAAATATGAGAATTGTATTTGATGCTGTATAAAGAAGATGTGAATATCTTGTTTCATGACACTCCTAGTTTGATCTAACTGCGGGTTGCTACCAAAAATGTAGTCCTATATTCCCTTGGTTGCGTGTTCTCATCATCTTCTTTGCAGCAGACGTAGCAATTGTGTTGGTTCAGCCCAATGATCCAAAGAGAGGACTGAGCTGCCTTTTCATGGTGGGCACTCTAAGTGGATTTACCATGTGGTTTTGGTACTGTAAGAGCCAGTGCAAGAAAACTGATAGGAATGTGTCACCAGGAGAATGGGAGAGGCAGATAGTACTGCTTCTTGCAGTATCAGCCCTTATTTAGAACAGATAAAGGGTATCATGAATTTATTCTTGGTTACTGTTTCATTGCAGAAACTGTAATTTAATTCAGTGTTGTCTGTTATGCATGTAGATTACACCTGTAATACCAAGAAAAAAAATTGAAACATTTGAGAAGGGCAGGAGCTTATTTATTTCAATATTAAGGCTAGAAAATGCTTAAGATTTTGTTTAAATCTTTTTAAGGCTGAGTCATTCTTGATTTCTGCAACAAAATCTGGTCTGTCTAGCCGTAAAGCAGGCCATTGCTACTGCAAATCCTATGAAAAATTCAGCCTTTCAATTTCTTGGCTTTGTTTTTATGGATGCAGTTTTAGAGAGCTTTTGCTCCCAGAGTCTGGGCTTCTAGAAAGACCTACAGAATGAACAGGGAAAACATAAGAGTTTTTATATGCACTCAAGTCTGACAATTTACTGTTCACTCTGTTCCATACTGACTGTTTAGAGGCATGTTTTACTCTGCTGTACATGTGAGGTAATTGATGCTACTCTTGTTTGCAAACTGGCAGTCTTCCAAATGCCTTGCACCATGTAACTGTATTAAATGTCCATGCACAATTCCTGTGAAGCAACTGGTGCGTAGTAACTTGACATCTTCTGGTAATTTGTTTATGTATTAAAACTAAATAATCTTAATTTCCATACCCAAAGGTAAAATATAAACAAAGTAATTCTGATATCTCTGTTCATTCTCTGTTTTTATATATAGTAAAAATATTGAACAGGAAGTAAACAGTCCTATATATTAAATATTAATAATGTTTTTAGTGCCAAGTGGTACTTACTTAGCTTAAATCTTTTCCTTAAGGATTTAATATGAACTTGCTGAATAATGGCTGATACGTTACCTAGTTCTTAAAGTAGTCCTCATCATAGGCGTGACAGAAGTAAATGTGAGGCTAATTTTTAAAAAGTTCTTTAGAATGAGTTTGGAGAACTACAGGTTTGAGAGAGCCTGACTTCCAGGCAAACCCAATCAATACAAATTGTCCTGAAGGTTATAATTGGCAGGAGGCCTGGCTCTATATAATACACTGTGAAGAAGTCACAAATACAGAAGTCCTTTTAGGAATTCAGTGAGCATAGGTGTTTTGGTGATATTCTTGAAGCATTGACCACAGCTCTAAAAGAAAGCAAGCTGTCATGGTGTAAGAGTGAATATCGTTGCATGGAATAAAAACAGACTAAATGAGGAAACTAAGAGAGGAATAAAAAGAATAGCTAGGAAATAACAAAATGGCAAAGTTATTTGGGGTATTTTAATCTAAAATAGTTGAACTGCTTGCAATAACTTGTATGATAAAAATAACAAATGAACCTTAGTATTGATAAAGGCAAAGCTGTACATACAAGAGGATATTCTTCTGTAAACATACACAATAATGAATTCCAAAAGAGTTACTAAAGTCATAGCATTCTTGCTCATTCTCCTTCTTGAAAAAGATTTACTTATTCTTGCAGAAATGCCAGATAGGTCTAGGGCAGAATCTGGATATGGAAGCTATCTATTCAAAACTTTTAACGTTTGATGAAGTTATGAAACCCAAAGTCTTATTGAAAAAATATGAAATTAACTGTAAGTGTTGTTGCCAGCTCTTGATTATTAATTCATTATTTTTTCTTTTATAGATTACCTTTAACACTTGTTCTCTTCATTACTAATACTAGCTCACTCTGTAACATATACTCAGATAGTAATATGTAATTCTGTCTTCCTCCAGGACTAATTTGCAGTTCTCTTCTTTCATGCTAGGGAACACAAGGCTGGTACCAAGAATGAAGGTTGGGAGGAAACAGTTGCTTTTATATCCTTGCCCACTGCTCTTTCTGTTGTTTAGAATTAAGAATAAACATTTCCATCTTTGGATTTTTTCTTCTTAAGTTAAATGACTTGTCATAAAGCATTTGGGCTAGGATTTCAAAGCCACTTTGAGGATTTTGACATTATCTTTCCCTTAACTGCCTCTGAGCTTTCCACTTCGGAGTTTGGTACAGTCCTGCTTTATGACTTCCTGGGTGTTTTTTTTTGTTTATTTGTTTGTTTGTTTGTTTTTCCCCATACTGCTGGACTTACCATGCACTTTAGTTTGGTTTACTAATTTGCTATGCATTGTGACTTACAGCATATTTATAAATACTGAAAGCTTGCACTGTTTAAGGAGATGACATGCTACATAGGTAACTTTGTATTAATACTGTACTGATATGCTACTGCAGCTGTTACTTTTTGTTCATGTGGAAGAATGTGGTCTGTTTCTGGATTAAGTACATTGGAGTAAAAGTAGTCTTCCCATATAATGTTGTGGAATTTTGGCTCCTCCTATTACTGCCTGTGATAGCTCTTTTCATTAACGCTTGTTTTACTTTATTTTGTAACCAATGCAGGACCGCTGGCTGTAGGACAGTTTCATCAACCTTATCATCGAGACAGTTTATCTCCCTACTCCTATGTATCAGCCTCTTCTCAGAGCCACAGCCCTTTGCCATTAAAAGGTTCAGATCGGACTCCAGTCCCTTCCAGAACATGGCAGAACTCTCTTGGGTTGGTTCCAGGGCATGTGGAGGCTTCTCCAGCATTTTCAGATAAAGGGGTTGCCTTTCCTGTGCTCCAGAGATTTCCAACAGAGGTCACATACACACTCCAGCCCAGTGCCTCTCCTATGCATGTTCAGCAAATGTCTCAAACAGTGGCCACTGCTCCTCCAAAATACAGCAGCTACACATCTTCAGTGCAGTACTCACAAGCCTACTATCCAACAGGTATGAAAAATTTTTTGCACTTGTCTTTCAAAACAGGATATTTAAAAGTGATACTTAATTTTTATCTGCAATTCTCTTTAACATATGCATGTTTCGAGTGAAAATTAGATGGTATAAAGTCTAAATGGAAGAGAGAACATTGAAACAAAAAGATTTTTTGTTTGATGTTCCCATCGTTCCTCCAGATTTTGAAGACACACTGTCCCCTGCTGATTTCCCAGAAAGCCTGATGAGGTTAAAGGGTGAGAAGGAAAACATTTATCCAGAACTAGTTGGTGTTAGCCTAACTTTCACATTGTTTGGGTGGTTTTTTTTTTCCTGATTAGCAGTATCCCCCTCAGTGTTCCTTAAAGCACTGAGAACTGGTTGAAAATAAATATACAAGTCCTTGGTCTCATGTTTGCCCAAGTTAACTTTTTAAAGTCAAATATCAGTCAGGAGGCTCCTGTGGAATACGTCATTCTGCTTGAAAACCTGTGCCACTATTTTTATATATTCTTAATATTTTTCTTGCTTATCTTCTTTTTGTTGTATTTTTTTATGCACAAAAGATGGGAGAGTGACAAAAGTTTTGACTACTTTCTAATTTTGTCTAAAAAATTTCTATTAAAATTTTCAGCATCACTTCAGACAAGTGATTCCCCCACTCCCCAGAAGAAAAGTTGTTGAAGCAAACTATTGTTCTGCTGTTCCTCCTTGCCTTGAATTGGAAAAATGTTGTAATATTTCTTTCCCCTTGAACTTCTGAAACATAGAACGTAGTGACTCTTCCCTTGAACAAACTAAAACTCAGTTATTCTTACCTTCTGCCTGTTCATCCCTTGGCAGCTGCACCCTCACTGGATCAGATGTCCCTGTTTAGAAATCCTAAATGTGGTGGCTGCTGTCTTTCTGCACCAAGTAGTATGCAGTGAAATCTTCACACGTGTTCTGTGCTCATCTTCTAACAGCTCTGCTGAGAATGTTAGCCCATGTCTCAACCAGTGGTCGCTATAGTGTCCTTAATGTATTTCTTGTCAAGGAAGGATTCTGGGGAGTTATGTATCTCCTGTGGACACTCATAAAGGTTTAAGAGACAGGTGACTTCTGCCACATATACCTTGCCCTGTGCTACCTACAGAGATTGCTGAGGTAGCTAGTGGCTGCACTGCAAGTTGCAAACTGTTAAGTCTCCTCCCAGGAGCAGAGTATCCTGACAGTAGCTGCTTCGGGTGGGAGATGGTCTCTACTTCATGTTTTTATCATTTAACAAAGCATAGGTTGGAGGTCATCGTACTGAATTTTAGATGTTTTTGTCTGACCTAGTCCCTTGACTATAGTCAAGGGAGAGAAATGGGCATCTCTAGAGTGTGATTCATATAGCTTGTTTTAAACTTTGTCTTAGGATGAGATTATTCATGCCCTGGAAGTGCCTATTTTGTGGTATTAGCTGTAGAGGAGTTGAGGGTGACTAGCTTAGATTTGGACATGAATGCGTAGATCTCTAAAACTGTGTGACTCTAGTCTCTCCCATTGGAATTATAAAAGCTTAAAGAAGAAATCAGCTGTGTTGTTGAAGAATCTTTTCCTCTCCCTTGCAACACTTGCTTGGAAAAAGTACAGGCAGAACATTCAGAAAACCCATGAAAACATATCAAAGGTACAAAAATTAAGGCATAGTTTAAACACAAACAGGGAAAGTTATGGAATCTGAGGCTTTTTGAAGGTCCAATGAATTCATTAGTACTTCTGAGAAGAAAAGTTTGCCATTTCACTAGAGGGTATTATAAATCTTTTCATTTTCAGAGTGCCTTAGGACTGTTTCAGTGTTTTAACTTCTGTTTCTGCATATCTCTTAATCCTTTTTTTCTGTGTATTCTGAGATATGGAATAAAGAAAGCTTATTTCATCATATGTCCACATGAAAAAGTCTACTTCCCTTCATCTTGAGAGCACAGAACCCTTTATATAAAGATTAACTTATTTGGAAAGTGATAGTTAACCATAAAATATGTATTTCATAAGTGGTCAGACCAAAGAGTATACATTCAATCTTACAATTGACTTTTTTCATTTCCTTTATAATGAACATGAGGTTTGTTAAGTCCCATTAAATTAAATCAAAGTAGAACTTTATCAAAAGAGTTCTCTTTATGTATATTTAACTTGTTTGTTAACTTCAGTGACAAAAAGATTTTCTTGGTTTTCATTATGGTTCTCATTGGAAGGGCCATAGAACAGAAGATGTTGATCTGGATTCTTTTTTTTGCTTGCATTAAAGCATAATTGTTTCAAGGATTTAGTCTTATTTGCTTTCAGCTATCTGCAAAACCTTTGATAGTAGTAGGATTGCATCAAAGAAATGTAGTGAAGCTTTATTGTCATGAAGAATCCTAATAATGAAAAATCAGTCAATGAGACCATGTTGGAAACATCAGTTACTGGTCCTACCTGACGTGGCAGGTCTAATCATGCCTTTTGAAGACATCTGTGGCTGTGGAGTTCATTTAAATATGATAACCTTCCTGCTGAATGATAGCTTAGGATAGTCATTTTATTCCAAATGATACACCCTCTCTTATGATAAATATATTTCTTTGTATGTAAAGCTTAAAATTCACATACATGTCAGTCAGAATTGGATTCTTAATTTTAAGAAGGAGCTAAAAATATGGTAATTGTTTTAACACAGCATAAGCAGCACCATATTTTCCCTTGAGAAAAGCAGACTAGATGTATTAGTAATGCACTTGTAAAACTAGTAGTAGGATTCATCTTGCCTAAGATTCATCTGAATGTATAATAGTTACTTACATATGTCTGGACTTGTCATCTACATTACACACATAGTCAGTAGAGGGAAACAGACACCTCCCAGAGGTTGAGTCATTCTAGCTTTCTCAGACATATGCCTTTAGAAGACAATTCATCCCTTCCTGATGAGACTATTTCTTCATTAACTGTGTGGGGAATGAAGATGACTGGTTTTGACAGCTGCTGGACATTTGAGTCTAGTAGTAATGAGATTAAGTCCACCTGAATGTCTAAGATATTTTAAACAATATTGTCATTTCCACTTCCCCTTATTGAGAAGACCTTAGATATCATACTCTTTTTCATCAGTCATTTGTATGGTACAGGGCTGGAGCTTGCATATTTCTTGTGTTCAGGCTCATTACTCAGTTCCATTCAGGTTTATTGATCTGGCAGGAATAGGCACAGCTGTGTTCCATAATCTCCTGAACAGCTTTGGGTACTGTTGACCCAGTTGTCCGAGGAGTAATTAGCTTCCCTTGGGCATAACTTTCAGACCTGACATGGTAAGTTCACATTGAAAGAATGATCTCCAGGTCCTTCCTTGGTATTTTGCATGTAACACATGCTGTAGTGGAATGGAAGATGCTGGTTAGTTTCAGTTTCACTCATTTTGGCACAGAGCTGATGATAACACTCATTAATGTCCCTTGCAATCTTAAATACATAGAGATGGTATATGAGGTTTTGCAGTTTCCAGCAGATCTCTGGAGAACATTACCATGGTTATTCAAGCTTGGTAAAGGTCTGTTGTTAATTGTACTCTTTCTGTATAAAATCTGGGGCTTTCAGCTTTCTTGGGCTTGGGTGAAGTGTGGCGGCCCATAAAAAGCACACAGGCCAATCAGAAATTGTATACATCGAACTATAAGCGCAGTGCTTTTTTGATGTTCTTGGATTGTGTTTACATCTGAGTTCTAACTTCTAGGTACCTTTGGCAAGATGCATCTTTGCTGAAACCATGACTGAGCACAAGAATATCTGGCTGTGTCTATGCTAGTTTATTAAACTTCTCTAGGGCAAGTTCCTGGTTATGAGGTTTTGTTTGTCTATATCATTGGATTGTCAGCCTGGTTACTGCTCCCCCCAAAAAGTCCTCTGCTTAGTTCAGGGGTTGGCATGGGCTGGGGACCTGGAGAATGGATCTGAATCTTAATTTATTGGTATAGCTGTATCCTCCATGTCTTCAACAAAGATTATTACTGATTTGTACTTCTCTCCATGGGCTCTCTGTACACTGAGAGCAGGCAAAATAATATACATCTCCCTCCTCCTGAGACAACATTAGAAGTTTCATTTTATCACAATGGTTTCGAGTTTGCTTAACAGAGTGACTCACAATTTGCATAGGATATTTTTAATGCAGTTTCTCTGCAATTTGTTTTTCTAATCTTGGACAAAAATTTGGTGAGATTTGATCTGTTGAGGCGACTACTTTTTTTGTGTGTGTGTGTGGCCTGTGGCTCTATTGTTGAAATAAATGCTTGTACTGGATCCCTAGTTGCCTCTTAGAACCTTCTATTGTTTATTTTCAGAATCCAGAGGCTGGATATTACATAGTTCCTCAGTTTTTAGTACTTCTAATGACTAGGCTGATTCTGTACATTCTGCAAATATCTTGTAAATATCATTAACGCCTGGAAACAGTTTAATTTCATCAATATTACTGATAGTTGACTTCAGAATGATTTTAGTGATGCTAATATTCTGTGATCCCTCCAGCTAAATTTCCCTTGTTTATATAACTCATTTAATTTTGCCAGTGTCAAGAAAATAGGGCTTAGTGAATACCTGAGTAATTCTGTAATGGATAGTTCCCTGCTTTGAAGGTAAGAATGTTAGCCTCAATAAAACCAAAAATCCATATAGGTCATCATTCCCTCTGACAGTAATTCTCAAAGAAGATTGCAAGAGTAGAGCAAGCATGGGTTGATACTTTTCTAAAATACTCCTACAGTTTGGACTTGGAGAGTTAATGAGCCATAACAGCAGTTTTTTGTATTTAATAGCCCTCAGCGGATTTCACTTCCATGAACTTGTCTGTTTTCCCCAACCAATGTAGACATGTTGCATATGCAGCATCCTGTGACAAGGAGTTCATTCCATAGATTAATTGCATTTTGTGCAAGGACCCACCTTTTTTTCTCTTTTGATCCTACTGCATATTCATTAATTGTCCCTCTTTTGTGTGTGTGTTTGTAAACCTATCTTTATCCATAACCCCCTCACTCTACCCTTCATAACTTTAAGGACTTCTGTCATATTTTCCTTAGTTGTATTTTCTTCTACATCGAAGAGTCCTAGCCCACTTAGCTGTTCCTTCAAGAAAATATTCTATACCTTTGATCATCCGTGTTGCCCTCCTTGTAACCTTTTACAGTTCTGTTATATTCTTCCTCTGAGATGTAGAGTCCAAAAAATATACATGGTAGTCAAGGTGTGGGTGAACCATGGATTTATACAGTGGAATAATGTTCCTCTTTCATTCGCCATTCCTTTTCTACTAATTCTTAACAATCTGGTTGCTTTGTTCATGATTTTTGGTGGGGTCTTTCTGACAGCTGCTGAGTGTTAAACTGATGTTTTCCTGGAACTATTTACCTTAATACAAAGATCCAATTCCTGATTACAGATGGTCAGTTAAGAACCCGTCATTTAATATGTGAAATCAGTTTATTATTCTTATGTGCAGAGCTTTATCTACACCAAACTTAATGTGTTGGGTGGGGTTTTGCGTGTTTGTGGTAGTGGTGGTGGTGTTTTAACCTAGCCACTCAATCCCATAAGGTTTTTTCGATGTCTTCATAGCCGACTGCTCTTTTCTACTCTGAATAAACTGGTGTTATCAGCAAACATCACCTCACTGCTCACTCACCTCCATTTTTAAAATAATTTATTAAAATGACGAACAGCATGAGTCCCAGTACAGACCCTTGGGGAACTCTACTGGTGACCTCAATCCGTTGTGAAAACTGGCCACTTATTTCTATCTTCTGTGTCCTATCTCTAAAACAGATTATTTTTTAAATGAACAACTTTCCCTCTTATGGTGTTGCTCAGTTTTCTTAATTTTTGATGACAACTTTGTCAAAAGCGTTTTGGAAATCCAAATATCATACATCAACAAGATGAACTTTATCTATATGTTTATTGACCCCCTCCCTTACCATTAAATATTATTTATCCAGTATCTGGTAATTCTGTATTGTATTATACTTTCTTCTAATTTTTCTTGTTCAGCTGCCAGGATTTCTTTGCTTGAGTACTTTGCAACTTCTTTTGAGATCCAAATATTTTTGACTATGTTTGAAATATGGTCACGTGCAAGAATATTTGTGATGCAGGATGTTCAGTCCTTTCCCAGTTCTGTGAACTGTCTTGTTCATTGATCTCCGCTTATTTGTAAGTGTTAATTTCTGGATTGATTATAGTCCAGCTGACAGCAATTCCATTTTCATAAAGCAGTGTTCATTTTCCACATATTGTGTCCTAAAGAGTGTGAGAAATTGTCCATCCATAGCTTGTATGGGCAGAAGTATGTCTCTTTTTTTGGCAGAAACCAAATCTCTTCTGAGGTATACTTGCTTGATGAAAAGGGCTGTATCTCTTTTTTTGAACTTATTTAGTAAATATTCACTTACTCCAGAAGATACCATTCATCCCTGTCTGCTCAATATTCAAATGAGAATCATGCTCACTGTCAGTTATTTCATAACAGCCGATGTGCTTTAGCTGATTATTTCCTCTGTGTATGACTGCGTTAACTAAATCATTGACGAAAGAGCTTGGAAATTTCTTCTCTCCAATTAACACTGTAGCATGAAAGCATGAAGCAGGTATATTTATTGAATCTTGATTCAGTTTGAAGACTTACGGTATTCAGAATGAATTGACACCTTCTTTGATAATACCACCTATCAGTAGACATGCCCTACACAAACGTCTTGAACATCTCTTGCTTTTGATATGGCTATTTTCAATGCTTTCTTCAGTACTAGATTATTCAAAGTTGTCTGGATAGAGATTGAATCTCCTTTTGTGACTATGGCTGATGTGTAGTACTTCCCTAAAACTGGCCTCCATCTTATGGTGAATTTGCTGCTTAATTGACTCTTTCTGTTCCTGTCCTCCATAATTTTTCCAAAGATGCAGTTGTTCTTGCTGTTAGATCAGTCACTGCTAAAACCTATGTGTTGACAAAAAAAAGATTTTCTTGTGAATGCAAACCATTCTGTTTATGCAACATTCTCCATTTCGGAAACTTCAGAATCTGTCATCAGGTTTGGTCTTCTACACAATTATTTTTGTTCTCCTCATCTTGGTTTACAAATATAACAATTTATTTGATTAATGAGTTGCTGTTGCCGCAAGCTCTACTGACTGGGACAAGAGTCCTGTCATTTATCTTTTCCTTGTAGCATTTTGTGCTTATAATCTGCATGTAATGTTTTACACTTACCTAGTATTTCACAAGCACTTCTTCCCTTCAGGTTCTTGCTTTTCTTTCATCCGAAAACACTTTTTTTTTCTAATATGTTTTTGATTTTCCCTTAGAGTCACTGTGATGGGTTCCAAAAAATTTCTCCTTTGTAGGTCATTGCTCTCTTGCCTTGTTTTTACAATAGCCCTTCAAAACCTTTTTTTCATTGTTTTTTTTTTCCTTGGTTTTGTAAACATGCTATGGAGTGTCCAGTGAGTGAAATATTACTTAGCCCCTATATCATTTAAGTTTTTAGCAATATCTGGAATAGAAATATGTTCCCAGGTCATAGAATAATCTCCTGAAAGACACCCAGATTTCATCATGAAGTGGCAATTGACTTTTGAAGTTACATAAATTATACGTGTATCATATACTTCTTTGGAAGGGTGTCCATTAGCTCTTTCTTTGCTGTTTAGCTCCCATGTTCATTGCTCCAAACTGTACAAAAACTCTGCAACATGATATAAAGGAGTAGGTAAAAATATATATATATATATATATATATATATATATATATAGTTGTTGTAGCAACTATCTCATGTGAAATCCCATGTAGATGACAAACATGGTAAATAAATTTCTGATCTATGTTTGCTACTTCAAGTTATGCTTATTACTGTCTGGCTTATGAGATACCCCTCTGTTGTGAACATTTGATTAACTATGATTTCATCAAGCAATAATCTCTCTCTTAGAATGAAGACCAATTTTGAAGATGATCTGTCTTGCAAATAATGCATTTACGTTTAAGTTAAGTAACTTTGCTTGTCACCAGAAATAACACCTGAAGAATACTGCCTCATCTACAAAGCTGCATTTCAAAATAAAATCACTCTTTAATTTCAATGTGTGCATATGAACTTCTAAGCTCTTTCCATGTGAATCAGTTTCCTGTGTTACGTTCTGATGAAAAAGTCAGGCAGCATTTTAAGGTCATCTTCCAGCTAAGCTAGTTCAAAAAGGTGATACACAAAATGGTTAATACACAAAAGGTTGTGATTATGAAGTTTCTAAGTGTATGCATATCTATCTATCTATCTATATAGGAATAAATTTTTTAAGAAGAAGAAATTAGTCTTTGATTCATTTGGGAGGTAATAATACATTTCTGGAATTTAATTTACAATATGATTATTAAAATGTTTAATCAAAGAAAGCAGTAGAAATCTGTACACCAAACAAGTTCTGGAAGTCTGATAACTGTGTTTGGATTCTTTCTAGCTGTACTGCAGTGTTGCTCACCAACTACCCACATAAATCCTCTGTCTGGCTGTGCTAGTCCTACAGCCTCAGCCTACACCCACTGCAACTTTTTCCAGGTGAGTGTAGCATACTGAAACCAGGTGAAAGTAGAGGGAACTATATGAATGAAGGCTAAGTTTATGAACTTCTGGGGTAAGGGATATCTATTTTAAAATTGAGAAACTTGAGTAAGTTAAAAGTAATGTGCTTACAATATCTATTTTCAAGAACCACAGAGTATTAAATAAGTAGTTTTGTGATTTTTAGTTTTCAGCTTAGCATCATAGTGGATGTCCTCATCAGTGGAGTATTGACAGTGGAGTGTTTGACTTCACCAGAATTTGTTTTAGTGAATGAGTCTAAGTTTTTAACTTTGAAAAGTGTCCTTGCCTGGACGAAATGGGTTGTTTCAATATTATTAAAATACTGGGAAACAGCCCCACTTCTTTTCCCAGACAGCTTTCTGCAGTCCTGAGGTTCATCTGATGAATGAGAAAAGCAAAGATGAATTTTGGAATTGGCCCAACCTCAGAGATGTCTTATCAAAAATAGCTACAGTACTTACTGTGAATACCTTTTATAATTCCAGTGGAAATGTACCTGGTTTGGAGGTTCTGGTTTATCAAATATCAAAAAGTTTGAAGTAGAATTGCAAGGGCTTCCTCTTGCATTACAGCATAATGCATCTGCTTTTCTCCTCATAGAGGACAAGCAAGGCAAGTTATGCTTATGTGTGTTGAAAAAGGGTTGACTTGCCTAACCTTGATTACCCAGTTCCCTGGCTTGCAAATATCAACCTTTGTCTTTTATTCAAGATCTTTTATATAGGTTTATCCAGGATGGCCAGGTTGTGGCCAGGATAATGTGCTAATAGAAGGATATAAATAGTCACTGTCCAACCATCCCCTGGATACTGTAATATGTGGTTTAACACAGTGCATCTTTGTCCTCTCACTTTAATCATGAGATTGTGAAAAAAATTTTAATAACAAAATGTGGGCAGGTGAGCCCAGTAGGAGGCTTTGAGTGATGGGAAGTCAGAATCAAGTAATTTCTGATCTTAGCTCAATGACTGAGGTAGCAAATCATTCCAAGAGAGTAGTCAGTGATGTTATCAGGGCTAGATTGAAAGGAATAGTGCTAGAGGAACTGAGATAATTTAAATACACTGTCCAAAGCGTGTACTAAAAATGAATAGTTTGGAGAAACAAGTCCATGGGCAGTGTGTGGAATCAAAGATAATTTAGGCTACTTACCAGTGGATAATCAAATAATAAAGCTCTAACAAGGGAATTCCAGTCAAAAGCTGTTGGTGCATCTTGACAAGAGACCGCTAGGAGGTCTCTGTGTGAACAGCTCTAAGGTAAGCAGTGGTGTCAGTCAGTTCTACCAGATTAGTAACTGAATGTCTCTGAGCAGGATGATGTAAATATACAGAATGGATCAATAAGGTTTCTCAAGATTCTTGAGTCTCTTGGTGCAGCGTAGATCATTTCTCCTGGGGCCTGGTGACAGGAGCTATACAGATAGTACAGAAGCCAGCAGTTTGTCTGAAGATCTCACCCAGTTGTGGAGAACAGTCAATTTATCTTTTCTGGGCTTTAGGGTAGGTACTTCCCCAAACTTTTCCAGAGGGATGTGGCCAGCTACAGTAGTGTCCATCCTCTCCTACTTTTGTGTTGATCATCAGTCACCGCACATACAAATACTAAAAAGCAATAATACTAATGGAGGAAATAAACCCAGGCTGAATAATCATTTTCATCTTTTAAGCTTCATGAAAAATAGAACTTGCATATTGCATCGTTCCACTCATATCTTCTACCAGTTGCTGCAATTCAATGCAAAATTAGAAAGTAGCAATGTTCCTGATGGATGGCTTGCAGGGTGTTTTAGGCTGTTTCATCACACTGTGGCCTGTTAGATACCACTAGCATAGTCTATACAAAACTGCCAAAGTTAGTTAACAAGTGACTGGACCTATCCAGAAGAGAGGGACCCTATCAGCACATTGGCAGTTAGCATGTTAATCATCACCCTGTTTCCATTGGATCCACACAATACTTTGTCATTTCATAAGGAAAAACAAGAATTGTTTTCCAAGAAAGCCTAGCCTTGTGCCCGTCCTTATTGAGTCTTTCAGAGAGCATTACTTCAAATTCAGGAGATATTAGGACAGGTTAGTTTCTTGTGGCTGGAAGGCCGGCTGCTGGGCTTGTAGAGTACACACCTGAGCTGCTCAGACTGTTAGGTGATTCTGACTGGGACATGGGCAGACAAGGCCAGTAAGAAATGTCTGTTTGCCCACAATGGCTTCCCAAGACAAGCTACAGAGAATTACAACACCGAACTGCAAGGCAATGGGGATGGTGATACTCAGACATAGCAACTGATTAGAGTACACCACTCCTGAGGTTTCTAAATCGATCTGCAGCTTCGTAAATCTATATTACACACTCTCCACTATTGGTTACAAAATTGGAAGCTCAAGTACAGCTTCATATTCTTTTTTCATTTGGTTTCTGCAGGGGAGTGGGGTGTGCATCAATGTGATGAGTTAGTATCCTTGGATGGAAATAACAGTCTTTGGAGAGGAAAGTCTGGCTATCTGCTGCAACAGCTGTTCTGGCAGATCACAACTACTAGTACAGTTTTTCGCTGCTCCTTTATCATAGCCATGAACTCAGAATCCATATTGGTATTTAATTTTTTTTTATTATTAACAGCCTTGCTATTTGATTGTTGCTGTTAGTGTTTTATTAACTGCCAGTATTTTCCCGTAGAACTGAAGTAAGAAGTAACTGGCAATAGAATAAATGTGAGTGAAGAAAAAAGACAGGAAACTTCCCTGACATTAAAAGCAGTCTTATGTTGTTTGCTTTTATTTGTAATAAGAATGACAGTCAGCCATATTATTTAAAAATGAAATTGACCCTGGACGACTACTGAGTGATTGCCCAAACTCTATAGGCAGATACTTTTAATCCTAGCAGTCCCTGTAGAGGTGCGCTTGTGCTTACCCTTCCTCTGCACACACTGCATGCCTTAAAACGAGTGAAGTGCCCATCTTCCCTTTCACTGAATCAGACCATTTTTCCTCCTGAGCTCAGATAAGCAGCAACTTAGTCTTTTGATTCCTGATTTCTCAGTTTTTATCACTTTTCTTTCTGTTTCATTGCTGCCTCCTCCCTGGCCTTGTCTGTCATATCTTCTCTAGATAAACTAAAAAGATTTGTGTCCTTGCGTGGGCACTTTGCCCTACTGGAAAGGCATACTAGATCGTATATTCTATCCAGGAAGATGATATTCTCAGGCAGTGTTATAACAGCTTCAAATTGAGTTCTGCTATGAAGGGGGTAGGAGAAGCGTGGTGTGTGTGTGTATGTTGGGGGGAGGTTAATCTGTCAGGGATTATCTCATCCTTGGGTAGTTGACTTGTTAACCCAGATTTTACTGAAAGTCTTAGCAATGTAAGACAATAAGTAAATAATGCAACAAAAGTGAAACACTTTTTTTTTAATATTTAAAAAAAAACACAATTGGAAAAAAAAATAAAATGGAAGTAACTGAGTTTAAACCTCTATCCTAAAAGATATTAGGGTGGCTTGCTTTTAATGAAGAGATTTTGCCTGACCTAACCTAAGTTTCTTCAATTCAAGTTTTATCTTCTCTCTTTTTTCTTTTTCCCTCCACTAAAAGTTTACGATTATCTGCAGACACCAAGAGAAGAAATCTCAATATCCTCTCAGCTCTCTGTGATATTTCCCTCAGAGACTTCTGATGGTCTTGCTGCTGCTGAGACCAAATCCTTCAATGGCATTTGACCTGATATGACTTTCACATGTGGAAATGACTTTTTATTAGCAATTACCTCAGCTAGAAGGTCTGGGGACAATCAGGCACTAGTGACTAAATCTTCATACTAGGTCTTTTTCCAAATAAGATTGTATTGCAGACACATCTGAGCTCAACATCATTATATGACTTCTATTTGTCAGAAGAAATTACCCTTCCAGTGTCTTTTAAATCTGAGTCATCTCTAGAAGAAATAACAGCCAGTGCCGGTGCTGCTAAAATATGATTTATCATTTCATTTGGGTAGGATTTTGCTGCTTTTGGAAGACTCTTCATTGTTTTCTTTCTGCTTTGAAGGATCTTTGATTTATATGAATTCTACTAAAAAAATTATCATCAGATTGCTGACTGTGTTCTGACATGATATCATTAAAATGAAATATTTTATAATGTTCAGACCTGCTCTTTGAAGGCAAAGGCAGCCTCTACAGATTCTCTAAGAGGCGCTTCTAACCTGAAGATCTATGAGGCTTTAACATAGATCTGCATAGACTTCTAGTCATACATTTGTTGGACACTGTGCTTTGATGGGAGTGTCCAGGTGGGAGGCCATGATAGATAGGGCAGTACTACAGTATTTGTTTTTGTAGGCATCTGAACTTTCCTTCATTCTGGGCCTGGAGCATCCCTGGGAATCACCCATTGTGTGAATGAATGTATGGCAATCACTTGAAGAAAAAAAAGGTGGTATTGGTAAGTAACTGGGTGTTTCTGAAGTTGTGTTGTCCATATGCACGTTTACAGCATACATGCCTTTTTCTCTTGCTCAAAAACCTTGTGTTTTATGTTCTTATGTTTTAACAGGAATGCTTGAGTTTTAGAAGAATTGAAGGCAGGTACATGTGCTCTATCATTTTCTGTCACATAAGTGGCATGTGAAGGGGTTGGGTCTAATGCACCCCCACACATCCTACTTAGACTAGAAGTCTCTGGTTTGAATACTTGGGTATATGTACACCTGCAGTGTAAAGGGCATGCAAATAACACATCTGAAAGAGTATCTAGCTACTGATAAGTAATCTTCCTTTCTCTCCAGAATAGACAGTGAACAGAAGAAGGTGGGCTTGCAATGAGTAAGATGGTTGATGAAAGCAAAACAAAGGGGAAGTAGCCTGTTTTTATTAAACCTGCTGATTTAGCTGAAAATAACAGACAAGCTTTTGAATATATGAGCACTTGAGTTGATGGCCCAGATTCACTTACAGAGTCTTCAGTACACATACTGTCATTGTAACCTTTTCATATTAAAGTTCACTGTATTTTGTTTCTCCAGAGTCCTCCAATGCAGTCATCTTACGCAGTTGAATTTCTGCCCTCTAACTGGCCGTGTAATACATCTGATGAAAACAAGAAGACAGAAGTAAATCTTGAAGCTGTGTTTCAGATTGTTGATGAAATGCATTCATCACCCAAAGTTGAAATGGTAAAGGTGGAACCTGTGGAGAACCAGTGTTCAACCTCTCAGTCTAACAGAGGTCAACAACTGCTAGTTAATACTGAGACTAGTGATCCACCTTCTTCAACCGAGGCTAGCCGATTGGAGTCTCTTACACCTGTAGGTTCAGACATTACATCATTTGTGGTGGGAACAGATCAAGCGATAACTTGTTCTCTGTCACAGCCTTCTGATTTTCTTTATGCTATCCATACCACTGAGTGTGTAGAAAGTGCTGCTGCTCAGATAGTGCAAGAAGCTGTGACTACACAGGAAGCACATGCAAAACTGAAAGAACAACTGGATCATTCTGCAAATCAGTCTTCAATAATATTTGTTCAGGGGGAAGAGCCATTCAGTGCACAGCAGGTAAGGGATAACGGGAGACACTGAAGGAAAACAGCACTAGATATTTTTTGAGCTAATTATATTCTGTAGTACTGCTAGCATCTAGACTGATAACTTTTTAAGATTCTTGCATACTTAAGAGCTAAAGAGTTCTTTAATTGGACTTTTAATGGACAGTGAGTGAAGGGTTTGTTTGTGAAAGCAAGATGAAGGGAGAGTAAAAGGGAAAAGTATCCTGCATTAATGAGTATGTAAGCCTGTAATGGCCAAGTTGTACCATGCATTTAGGTGGCGAAAAAAATAAATATGTCATGCAGATGTATTCACGGTGATGAAGCAGACGTTTTCTTAGATTATAACATCCTATCTTTACTCTTCATTAAAAAAGAGTATTTTGAGAATTGCCACTAAAGGCAAAGGTTTTTGTTTACAACTTAGATGGCCAGATTGTTTGATTAACACTGCCGTTATTGACTAAACAATTGTTAAGTGTATATTTTCCACGGAAGGCATAATTTATTTAAAATTTTAACGGTGTAAAGCATTTTTATTTGTTTATACATTGTGGTGTCTGACAGGCTGTAATTATAGTTTGTTTTTCCTGTGCTCCAGTCTACTCTAAAGACAAAGTTGTAAATCTCACATGTGGTTAGGTTCTGGAATAGAATTTGTTTTAATGTTGTATTTTATTTCGATAATTTTGCATTTTCAGTTTTTTAATACTAATGCTTCTTTTTTTGATGGCTAATCAGAAACTCCTTATTTCAGATAAAGGGGCCCTCTCGCATGCCGTCTGGCCAATCCCTGTAGTGATGGGCGTTCTAAATGTTACTTTGTTAAGGTAGCAGATGCATGCTCTATTTTTATTTCTTTTGGAAAGAAACTAAAAGCAATCACAGATTTCACTACATGATTAAGGAAATGTGCAAGTTCAATAAATGGTTGCCTGCAACATACATATAGGACAGCAGCAGAGGGCTCCAAAAAGCAAGAAACAACATAAAAATTTAATGTCTTAACAGTGGGGTGTATGAGATCTCCCACCAGAGATGTGCAGCTTATGTTCGTAGTTTTGTATCACACAGCTCTGTGAAGTTGTTTCAGCTAAATCTGTCATTTACTAATACAGGTGTTGCTAACAGTGAATGCAGCTGGAATTCTTGTAGTAAATTTCTCTTAGCTATTTTGATGACCGAGGAAAAAGTTCAGACTGTGAGGACATGTATCTTAGCTCTGTGTATCCTGATTTTCTGATTTCATGTTTTTGCTTAATATGATGTTTTGTAAGGGCTTGAGTTACAATTTGGCAACCTTAATTCTGAGTTTAAAATACTTATGAAATTGGATGTTCAACATTTGTTAATATCCTTTGGAGTGGAGAAAAATAGTTATTACTTAGTTTCCTAAAGCGATTATGAGAAAGCATTGAGTAGTCTTTGGTTTTCTTTCTTTTGTCTTGTCTTTTTTAAGGTGGATCCTAGTGTTAAATGTCCATCCAGTATGTCAGACACAGTGGTCTCTTCAGAACAGATAGGATTCCTCACTTCAGGAACTGGACCTGTGAACAAATCTGTAAAAGACACAGTTTCATCTGTACAAGCTAGATGCAGGGAGAGAAGACGCAATTCACAGAAGGGCAAGTCCCCTGGTAAGAAAATATTCTAAGTTTTTCTAGAGTTTACTCAGACAGGCTATGTGGAAGTGGATTGATACAGAAAGAGGGAGTGAGAACAGTTTTAGTCATTGTCTGCAGTGTAAGTATTCCAGTATGCCTTTTGTACAACTTGTTAGTCTACTTACAGATAGACTTGTGTAGAAATGTTTACACTAGTTACTCTTATGTGAAAAAGGGAATAATTTATATCAGTAAATAATATCTGAAATTTTGGGGATTGTGTCAGAAACCTGGATGTTACAGTATAGAGATGAAGTCCATAGATATGTGTGCTGGAGTGTGACAGTGCTATGAAGGAAGGATTGAGTAAGGAGGTGGCTGTTTGAAGTACCAAAAAAACCAAAAAAAACATCAATTTGATGAAGGAAGTGTAGAAGGCCAAACTTTTTGTCACAGATCACTAAATAAATTTGGTCCCAGACTGGCAATACATATACTGAAATACATGAAAAAAACAAGTAGCGGGGCATCTAAGACTGAACAGTTCACAAAATCTAGTAACCAAGGGAAAACCTAAGAGTCTACAGATTAGAGAAACATCCCAGGATACAAAGAGTTCTTTGGATTCATTCTAGAGGAAAAGTTGGTGTGTCCTGCAAGTCTTGTAAGAAGCTAATTCCCTCACTGCTGATCATCAAAGAATAAAAGCCTGAATATAAAGCTTGAAGAGCTGTTGCTCACTTCAGAGGGTAGGGTATATATTCCGGTTAACAACGCTAGTTAATAAGTCAGCTCATATGCCCATCAGTTTCAAACATTTGAGTAAGGAATAAGATCTTTCTGTCAGGAAGCTGAGAGAGGTTGGATGCCATCTTGAAAGCTGACAGGCTTTTATTTAAAACACAGAATTGAGAATTGTGGTTCAGTTTCTTCTTGTTACCGTGAACAGTTAGCAAAATATCTCAGTTTTCCTATCTACAGCAAAACATTTGCTTAATATGTCAATTGTGAAGTTATGTACAGCAACATTTTGGAAAGCCTTTCCATGGGTTTTTTCCACAGAAATGAAGTGCTGCTATGTGTTAGCAATAATTAGCATAAAGTCAATTCTCGGGGAAATGAGATAGTCAGCCAGGTCTGCATTTCTAACATCGTGCCTCTTAGGGTTGGTGTACGTATAAAGTTTAGAGATAGACAGCACATCTGAGCCAAATATGGTCAGGCTCAAGTTGGCTCAAAATAAATTTGCCATGTGATACAAGCCCTGAAGCTAGACGTTTCAACTGTAAGCTTGAAGCAAGTAGGTTTCAATATAAGCTGACCTCTGTTGCTCTGACTATGTTTGTCTGTCAGTGCCTCCTTTCCTCTGTGAGTCTTTGGAAACACCTTCTTCCTTAATCTTTCTGAGCTAGAATGGTGCATGATGACAATTTTCAGATATTTCTTCAAATGTTATTCTCTAAATGCGATTGAGTCCTGTCCTTTTTCTCTTTTTCTTTGGGCACCCACTTGCAAGTTTTCCAAGCCTGCATTTTGATATACAACCTGCTAGAGAAAGGACTTTTTTGTTCCATCTATTCCAGCAGGCCTCTGACATTATTCACTTTCTTGTTACATGGTGATGCCAAGTTCTAGATAGCATACAAGAGCCAACATAATGTGATATAAAAGGTCATTGCAGTGAAGATGGAAGCAAAAGTTACTCCTGTGACTGGAAGCAATTCTAGGCCAAAACCAAGGCCATGACCCTCTGTACAAACGAGGCAAGAGACAATCTTCATTCTGGAAAAAGCATTATTTTCCTTTGAAGAACTGGACTATATTTCTTTGCCTTTAGCAACCATCCTGTGGCAAGGGAGACACCTGTTGCCCCACAAAAACACAATCCCCAGGATTTCCTCTCACATCTGCCAGCCCACCTCCGCATCATCGTAAATCAATTAAATTGTTTTCTTCAAATCAAAAAGTACATGCTTAACCAACTTTCTCAGCTAAATTCTAGTTTACGTGTTTAAGGACATCCTGCCAAATAGGATCAGATGAAAGTTCTTTCTAGCCCAGTGTCCGGTCTCCAGGAGTATCTTTGCCATTTTTGTACTTAATAGATCACAATAGAATTTTCTTCCATGAATTTGTCTAGTCACTTGTGGAAGTCATATACACTTTTAGCATCCGTAGTGTTCTATGCGAATTAATATAATTAGCATAGGTAATTATAGAAGTGGCCTCTTCTTTTTTTGTTTTGAAACTGATAATGATAACATTGTTTTTGCTGTTTCTAGAAAGGAGAATTTCTTGTTTAATCCCATTTAATCCCATTTTTCAAGTTTTATTTCTGATCAGATTGACAATTTTTTTTTTTAAAGACGTATTTGGAACTTTCTGTTTATCATTTTGGTGTAGATTTTTACTGGTAGTAAAATGTCAGTAATGGTGTTATTTTTCCTCATATTCAGTGTTAATTTAGCTGGCTTGTTAAAGAGCCTAGTCTTTTTTCAGCTCCCTCGTTAATCAGTTGTGAGTGAGGGTCATTCGGTTCCTGCTCTGAAGTACCTTTTGGAGATGTCTTTCTCCCTGTTTACTAGAGAAGGAGCCTCTTTACACAAAGTTCCCCAACATAGCGAAGGTAGGTGCCTTAAACTTCATAATGTCAAATGCAGCCTTAAGCTGTATTTCAGTACACGCAAATAAAAGTATTCCCTGCATAATATTGGTATGGCTGTGTTTACATTAAAGAATTATTTAAAAAAAAAAAAATCTGTACTATTGCAGTGCTGTTCTCTGGAGGAGTTGTAATGGAAATAGTACTTCCAGATTCATTCTCACTTTTTTTTTTTTTTTTTTTTTTTTTTTTTTCTATTGCATGATTTAAATTCAGTCTCTCAAAGTCATGGCCTTTTCTTGAGCAGACTTTAGAAACTTGTTTGTCTGTAATTTGATTTTTCTTGCAATTAGTGTGTCAGAGCAAATACTAAATGACATTTTTTGAGAAGCTGCTACTTATTTTAGGTACCTGACCTGAGATACCTTGGAATCTTTTCTGGAATCACTAAGCACCTACAGTGGTAGTTGACTTTAATTTTGGCTGTACTTGGGAATCTAGAATCATACAGAATCAATGGTTATGTTTGACTTCCGTTGTTTATGTTGTGTGCGATCGTTAAAGTTTTGTTAGTCTAATGTAGCCTTTGTTTCATCATCTCAGAATTTCTACATTAATTGGAACTATTTTCCTTCCTTCTCCTTCTACCACCTCAAACTTCATCATCTCAGGAAGAAGTCCAAGAGACAAATTCCTTAACACGCACTTTAGACACAAAAGAGGTAGAGACCATTAAGGTGTAACTGTCTTAGTCATCTTTTGAGTTTGTGCCTCCACAGTGCTCTTACCGGCTCTTGCCATGCCAATGTCCTAATGCTGTGATATTGATATGAATCAATAGCTTGGGAAGCTTTGTTGAATATATCATATGTAAGGAAATGGCTACAACCATTTTCTGTCTCACAGCTTTCTTAGCCTCCACTTTTACAAGGCAAAGAATATTCAGCAAACCTCACTCAGACCAGCTGACTCTTCAGAATAACTTCCTGTTCCTCTAACAAGACTTTTACCCATATCTCTTCTGCTTCACAAAATTAAAACAGTACACCAGCTTCTAAGGAAAATTACAGGGGAAGAGTCTTCTGCAGGAGGTTATTCAAAAGAAGAAATACAGTCAGCTGCTCTGTGTACAGTAGTACCAGACAGGTTTGCTGTGCGCATGAGTAGAAACTAAAGCAGTTATGGATTCCCCAGCATTTGTCAGTCTCAAAACAAAAAATATAGGTAAAACTCTTGCTACCAAAGTACTGCTGCTAGTTTACTGACTAGTAGTGTAGTGTCCTTTGATCATACAGAAGTCCAAGTGTTGAAAGAGGGCATTTAATTCTAATACTGACCCTGAAAAGTGTTCAAGGAACCTGGACTTTTTTTTCTGTTATAAAATTTATTTCCTTATCAGTCATGAAATAAGGATTGTCAAATATTAAATTCTACTGTAAGTGTAATTTTTGGACAGTCTGGCGTTTGTCTTAATGTGGTAAGCAGCAGGCAGAATCAAGGACCCGTGTAATAAAAAGACTACTCAGAAAGCTGAACTCACAGGTACCTTCAGTCCCATAAGTAAAATTAAAAAGACCACATCATCTGCAATGGCTGTGAGTCATTTGGCTTCATTACAAATCATTACATCCATGATCATAAGCATTCTCTGAGAGGTCAGTATGGTTATTTGAGACTTTCATTTGGAGGGAACTGAGGTACTTCATAGTGTCAGAACTATCTTAGTGTTCCTATATCACTCAACATTTTACCAGTTCTTCCTTCTAAGACAGCAGTCCTGGTGTGAAGTTAAGTAATATGCCTTCATCTTATCCTTCCTCTTTTCCGAAAGCCCGAAGAAAAATAACTTCAGGCCAATGGACCCTGGATTCAATGGTGAATGATATCCCATCCCAATTCAGTCTATAACCACCCATTTCCTCTTCAAAGATGCCTTTCACAAGAGATTTTTGGTGCTGTAACTAAATACAACTTGAAGATATGGAAGAAGTGTCCAGTGAACGTGAAGCAAGTGGCTTCTATTCTGAATAGAATATCTAGTTTGAGAAAGAAAATGGCCTGAAAAGTTATCTTCAGTAATCAATATGACTGAAGTGTATGACCCACACATTCTGTTGTTGCAGTACAAGTTTCTTGTCTGTGCAGGATCACTTTTTGAATGTAAGGGTCTACTTTAACCATATCTTCACTCCTCATACGCTAATGTTATGGTCCTTGCAGTTTGGCAGAAGGACTCCATTTCCTTTGGTAACAGCAGGAAAAGAAGAAATACTTGCTGGTCCTTCCTCAGAGAGTCAGAGGATGCAACAGAGGATCCAGAACTTAATTCAGCATTAAGATGTGTCATTCTGAATGAGTATAGTCTGTCATCTGTTCCCTTCCTACTCTTTTTCTTAAGAGATGTTGGGTATGGCTCTCTAATTCTTGGATTGGTTATCACACTGAGGTGTGAGGAATAATTCAGCCCCAGGGTATTTCTTAGGACATAGATTTGAAGATGTTGAGGAATATCTTTTTTCTCCAGTACTTTCTAGTCAAGATCATCTATAAGATGGGATTTTCAGAATTAATCTGTGGGCTTATGTTGGCAGCATCCACACCTGCAACTTTTGGACTTCACAAATGACTGATAGGAGCTCTGTAAATTCTTCTGGTATCCCCCTCCAGCTCCTCTGCATCGTTCTCCATAGGCACACGCAGCTAGTGAATATAGCTGTCCTGAAGCTAATGTTTGTGTTTTGTGTTTTGTCATCCAAAAGAGCAGATAAGAAGGACCACATTCTGATTAGAGAGATTGTTATTTGCACCCCTTCTTCCTGGAAGTGTGATCTTGGAATGGAGCAGATAAAATACTTAAATCCAGAAGTAAAAAATTCTAAGCGTACTGATACATTAAGGAAAAACTTCTCTTCCTGAATGGCTGTCCTTTTTTTTTTTTTTTGTAATAATCTGGACTTCTTCTTCAAATAATCTGGCAATTTTCTCTAATTTTTTGCAACAGGAACACAGACATAATTTTGAGATGCTCCTGCCTCAGATCAATTCTTCATCTTTATCACCCTGCAAGCTACCCTAAATACCTACCACCCGCTCCTTGCTACTACAGTTGTGTCAGAATGCATCCCCTCTCATTCACTACTAGGTGAATAGATTTATAAATGCAGTTGTTGAGGGCACATCTTCATTCAGGCAAGGACTTCCATGCTACCTTTGTGTTCATTTGAAGTGTTTCATGCGCCTTCCAGACAAGAATCATTTTAGTGTTCATCTAGCGTCTCTAGTAGGTCACAACGATCACTTAGAAAGGGGACAGGGCCTGGCCCTGAACTCTTCAACATCTCCTATGTTTCTGGTTAGAGATTAAAATTCAGATGGATTATGTTTGCACTGGTAGTGCTGTCACTTTACAAGGTGACTTGTTCACGTTCTTAACCTACAAGATGCTAAATTCCACATTTTGATCTGGCCGTATGTTGGAAGGATCCATTTTGCCATGGATCAAGATTATTTTCAACAAAGGAGACTGTTGTTTGGCTTGTCTGTGACACCACGAGTTTTCTCTAGAATCTTGGCACTGGTCATTGCAAACTTTGAGGCAATCGCCCCTTTTATGGATAAATGAAAGTGTACACAGAAAATAGAATGTGCACTTCTGAGGATACTGCTGAACTTAAAATTTTTACAGTAATTCGTGTTTGGCTGTCGGTACCTGCTGTAGTGAATGCATATATAAATAACATATCTTGAGGAATGGTTACAGAAGTAACTTCTCTTTTAAGATCTTTTGTTTTTATATTTAGAATTATACAAAATTAGAGTAATCCATATTCTTAAACAGTAGGCTGCAAACTCTGAAATTATAATCAGCCTTCCAGGCCATATTTTATATTAACTGATAGAAGTGCAATTTCTGTGTGTGCTGCTAAGTGAGATGTATACAAAGACTAATATTGACTCAGTATTCTCTTTTCTTCCTAGATCTCCATCTGCTGGTAGATGTAGCTTGCAAGCAGGAGCACTTTCCAAAGGAAGAAGTAAGAGAGTGAGAAGTGGGTGACAAGTATGTGAAAATGTGCAGCAGCTGCCAGCTGGGTTCTCTTGTCAGACTCCAGAGGCAGGGCTTTGCACACAACAGGCACTTTGGATCATTTCAGCTGTGTTTAAAAAAAACTCCTTTTTTTTTTTTTTTAATTTCATTTTATGTTTGGGGGGAATTAGTCATTCCATTATTTACACCTCTTTCATTACATTTTCCACCTGACAAGTAATAAACCATCTAGTGATCACAGTATTTAATATAAAGTAATAACTTAGCTGCTCATATTCTTTAGAAATGTGAAGTTTGAGCATTCTGAAAACAAGAGGCCTTAAAAGCTTCCTCAAAACTTTCTTACTGGGAAGCAGGTTGTTCTTAGTGCTGTATTTGGAATCTTTTTATTTAAGATTGTTGGAAGCTACAGTATATTCAGCATAGATGCTGTTTGGTGCTCTCACTATCTCTACTTGAAGTCATACTGTGGCCCTTTAATGGGAATTGTGTATGAAGCAAAAGCATAGGGAAGTCACAAGATTCTAGGTCTGAATGGGTCAGGGATTTCAGGAGAGCAGCTATAGGAAAGATGAGCTAATTTTCTAAGTGATTAACCAGGAAATGCTCTTCCTTCCTAAATGCACTGCGCTCTTTCAGCAGCAAGTGTCTCCTTTCTGGTGGGTATCCATTGCCTATGAAAGCTGCTGATCTTTTACATTAATGGAGAATTCTCCTGTTTTAATAATTTCCTTTTGATTCTAATGATATCTGTAATGGTAGGTTATCTGTTGTTTTAGTACTTCATTTTAAATAGGACTTCACAATATATTTTTAACTTATTGAATATAATTGTATTTATATTGACAGTAGATCTAAGGTTTTTAATAGCTATGTTTTGTATTTATGTTGAAATATTGTTTAAAGGATAAAGGATGCACATTCAGTATTTATGTTGTGTTAGAGTAATATATGGGAAAGAGCACTTAAAACATAAATTTCATTGCTTCATGCCTGTTCATACTTATTTTATAATCAGTTAGAGCCAGTCCTGTATAAATGAGCAAAATGCACAAGAAAGAAACAGAGAGAACTTATCAGGACCACCTCAGTTATACCCTCTAGAACTTTCTGTAGTTTACAGCTATGTTCAGGATATCCTAAGTGAACACCAAGTGGTAGGATGAACTGAGGTGAAACCTTTAAATACTCACCAGCACTCCAAACTAGTCAAATGCAATCTGAGAATGCTTTTAGGTTATGACTAGTGGGAGTGTTACTAGACCGACTGTCCTCCGTTTTGTCATTCTGTATCACTTATTACATACATGCGGTACACATTCAGTTGACTCGAATAATAAAAGGCTAGGTCCTTATGTTCAAGTCTTCCTTCTCAAATGAAAATATAAGGACACCATCTCTAAATGAAGGAGAATATTCTGGTAGTTAAAAGGAAAAGATGTTCAGTAATATAGATGCAGCTTTATCATCTGAGTTTGGTTTTGTGCTCCTCAGCTGATACAACTTGAGACTGCTGCATAATATGCTGTGGAAATAGTGGAAGGTCTATATGCTGTAGTAGTTTGTCCCATTAATAGTAATAGGATTTGAGAGCATCAGGCTAGACTTCCTGGATTCAAGGTGTTGGAGACCACAGGAATTCAACCTTATCAAACTGAAGTTGCTACCTCTTTAATTCAAATAAAATACAAAGGGAACTTCTTAGCTTACCTTTCTTGTTCCTGTTTGCCACCAAAAGATTTGATGCTTTTGGAGATTTACGGTAGGGAAGTCTTAATGTCTTAGATAATGCTGTATCCTTGTAAAGACAAATTACGAAATCCTAGTATTAGAATTTTTAATATGCTAATTTTAAAACAGTTATGGAGCTGGATCTCCTGCCGTACATCACTTACAGAGTACACGTGCACATAAGCTCTCTTTGTCCTTAACCAGCGCTCTCTGACATAACCGTGAGAGAGCAAAGGAGAAAGGGCACTTGCTACTTTTAGGAGATTAGTATAATACTCCACAAGGCCTCACAAGTCTCAGGTAACCCTCTCAATTGAATGTCTTAGCATTTCAGCACCTTAATATGAATGTAGCTCTGTCGGTAAATAATAAAAAGTGACTTCTGTAACAAGACATGTTTTTAACTGTTTTCTTGTTAATGGGAACACAGTGGGATTTGGTTTACCTCAAAGATGTTCTATTACATCCCTGCTTAGACCACATGGTTGCAGCAATCTGCAATAAATTAAACTTTTAAACTTACGTGGATATTGCATTTGTATTTTCTCTGTGTGTTAAATTACAAATGACAGATTATCATAGTTGAAAATAAGTATTTCACACTTCAATAGTTCCTGCTCACACTTTTGTCAAAAAATAATCATTACTCCACAGACAAGTTAAAAAAAAATCAGTGGACCAATTTTTCATGTTATGTAATTTACTAATTTCTGTGGAGTTACTCCAGGGATTAGTTTGGCTGTATGTGTAACTAAAAAGCCATTAATCTGTTCACTTTCTTGAGTGCACTTTTTCATAAGCACCAAGAATGATAGAGAATGACTCTCAGAACTATTAAATGGATCGTATGCTTTCTGTATACTACGCATTGTTTTTGCATTAATTTCTGAGTATCCTCTTCAAGCACCACTCCATCACATGCCGATTTACAAATTTCCAGTTGCAACCTTACTTTGAGGTTATAGGTCTGACCTATAGTATTATTCACCTCTCAGTGATGTCAGAGGAGAATAACAGTTGAATTCCAGACCTCTGACATCAGCCTGACCTGAAACCTTCTTGCAGTAGCAACTAGAAAAGGGCTACTGAATCTAAATTAGCAAGAGCTGAAGAAAGGCTGCGCGTGAAATGGACGGAGTCCTTCCCAGGGCCGAAGACATAAGGCTGCAATAAATCAGTACATTCTAGGGAGGGAAGTTGCTTTAGATACTGGCTTGGTGCCATTCCGAGTGCCGCAGGAAGGTTGGGAACGGATTTGAGTTCACAGTGATAAACAGCCTCCTTCATTCATTTCTTGATCTGCCTTTGCATTTTATGGCATTTTATTTTTTTTTTTTATCTTAATCTTTGCTAGGTTGGGCACAGATTTCACTCGGATGTCGCTTTGAAGAACTAGCGAGTGACCCTGATTTACATGTGATCGCTTAGTAAAATGCAGTTAGTAGGGGCTGTGTTTGCTGAATGCAGTATAGCAGAGAAGCAGGAGAGGGAGTCCAGGAGCGCTGCGAAGCGGCCGCGGAGGGGGTGGGGTTGCTGCCTCCAGCTGCTCCACCCTCACTTTGTGTCAGCAGGTAGAGAGCGCTTGCAGTCCCAGGGGAGGGAGGCAAAGAGCTGGGCACACACAAACTACAAACCACAAGCTTCCTTCTCCAGGGATTTATCCAGAAGTGTTTTTTTCTGGAAGAAAAGCTTTTCTACGACTTCAGCAGAACTCTTCAAGTCTCTTCTACGATTGGGGGTCCCTGCTCCTTCTGGATTTCTTTGCCTACTTTATAATGATAAAACAGCCTGCCTGGGTTCACTGCTGGATTGCTGCTGATGTTTCAATTTCTTTTCTGTCGTGCTCACTACATTTAGAGCTGATAATTGCATACGCTGTAACAAGAGGAGAGACTTTTGTATTTTAAAGGAATTTTTCAGAAATGTTTTTGGATTCTTTCTAAAGTCTTTAGATTACGTGCGGACACTTCACTTTCAGCCATGCCTGCCCCAGGAGCTTTCTGTCTGCAGTAATTTTCTCCCTTTGATCTTGCTGGATTCTCTTTCGAGTTGTGGAACTGCACTCGCACCTACCTGCCTAGTGCGCGTATGTGAGAGAGATTTTCTTTCCTTCTTTTTTTTTTTTTTTGAAGAACAGATTGGTTTAAAAAAAAAGAACGACATCATCAGACCCACACAGTTTTCTTAAGCTATTGGAAACAGCATTTGTCCAGGATTTATAGAAACATTTTCATCTGTCTCAGCTCCTGTGGATTCCAGCAGGTACACTGCATAACAGGTTTGCAGATCTGTTGGTTTTTTTTTTAATCACTTTTTCTCTTCACAGCGATCAGTGTAACATTCGTTTTAGTTGCAAATTTCCTCTGTATCAATTCCTCCAGTTATGAAGAGACCTCGATACCTTTCATGTGACCTTTGGGCAGACCATGGAACTTTATATTTTATTTCATGGGGCCTTTATTTAGAATCTTATTAATATGTGCTTGAAAGTGATAATACTGGAACTCAAGTGTACGGAGAAATAGTGTGAAAGGAACAAGATGTGCTGTAACTTTTTGCTTGGTATCTGTACCTAAACTTTAAAAAGTGTTTTGGAGCCTTTTTATTTCCCAGGAACTTAAAAATATGAAGAGAAGCTACTTACTCAACTAATCGTCTTTGAGAACTGCATCTGAAAATGGATTATTAGGAGAAAACTAAAATTGATCTCCAAACATAAGTGAAGCATTTCTGGCAGAACAAGGATGGAAGGGTTCAAGAATATTTGGAGGAGAACAATACCATAGCATGGGTTTTTTTCTAAATATAAATTCAAGAAATACCTCCTGTGTAATTTTCAAGAAGGATACCAATGACTGTAGTTAACGTTAAAAGTGAAGAGCTTGAGCTCACATTGTGAAAAAGATGACTTACTGGCAAGAAGGTAAATTGTCTTTTAAGGACATTTGAGATGGATGTTTTGAACCTGTTGGTCTTCCTAAACATTGGACAGGAGAGGCAAGGTCATCACTTCCATGGAGAAATCTCCCTGTTCCTCATCTCTGCAGAACTGAAGAGTTTTTATTGCTACATGGTATTCCTGTATATCTGAACTGATTTCTTGCTTGTGAGCTGTTCATTCTCTTTCACTGATTTCTCGATTTATCTGTTGGAGGAGGAGGGACACGTAATTTAGGATTTTTTTTCTTTTTGGTTTAAAATATGTTTTTGAGCTTCCAGAGGCCTTTGAGCACGTGGCACCGCGAAAAAGAAATAGTGATGGCGAGAAATAGAAAAGAAATTCAGTAAGTAGGGTTGGCAGGAGAAAGCTGGAGGTAACTGAGCACCTCTCTCCTCTTTCTCCTGGGTCCCAGTAACTGGAATTGCACACTCTTAAACCTAACGAGCTTTGCCTACTGTTGGAACCTGCTGGCGGGGTGAGGACGCATTCCTGAGCGGTATGTGTGGCCGAAGCGCGCTGCTGCAGCTGGTAGCATGAGTGCTGGCCCCCAGCTGCAGCTGGCTGTCCTCTGGCCTTGGCTGCTAATGGCTACCCTGCAGGTAGGACTTGGCCATACAGAGCTGGCACTGGCAGCCGCAGTTGAATCTGAGAGATCAGCGGCACAGAAAGCTATCATTAGGGTGATCCCCTTGAAAGTGGAGCCAATCATATTGGAAGGAGAGTTCGCAAATGTTGCTGAGGTTACTCCAGCTGAAGGAAAACTGCTTCAGGTAAGAGCAGCTCTATTTTATCCATTTCTGTTGGTCTTACGTTCTCAGTCCTTGTGTTCTTTTCCCCCTTTCCTTACTGCTTCAGCTGCTAGTGCAATGGATTTGTTTTTATTTCCCAATTACATATTTATAACCTAAGAAACAAGTTATTTTTTTGTGTGAGCTGTCCACCTGTTTGTTTTGTTCATTTGCGTTATTGCTCTTGAAGCTTGCACACTGTTCTAAGATAGAAGTGCTTATATGTATATTAATGGTTGATTTTTCATTCTGTCATGGTCTGTAATTGCGCTTGTATTAATGTTGAATTTTGGATATAGTCAACTGATCCCATGAAGATTATTGCATATCTTAATTGGTGTTATAAAGCAGAGTGTGTTGAGTCACATTTTGGAACAGTAAAGATCTGTCAGAAATCAGGAACATTTTGTATGAAATGCTTAAGGTTTCCTGCATGCTTTTCCTAATAGATGGGGTTCTGTTAAAGTTACAATACACATCCACATTTTGCCCACCAGATTTGTTGACCCTGATAGCTGTATTCTTGTGTATCGGCTGTGCCTGGAAATAATTGTTACCTCTGCAATGGTTCCTGTAGTGTCACCACCATATATTTTTGTAAATGAAATTAGTGCCGTTTTCTGATGTTTACTAAGAGTAGAGAGCATATGAACATCTTGCCATAAGATGCAGGTGCTGCTAAGAGATAGTTGTGCTAGTCAGTGAACAGACTGATCTGTATACTGTATTTTTTAAGCTCAGTTTCTTGAGACAGCACAGTACACTGCTACCTTCACATACTGTCTTATTTCTATTAGCAATTTGTTGGAGTCACATGCTCTATTCTTGAGAATCAAATATAACAAAATTCATCAAGATAGATAAAATATCCTGCATTAATATTAAATATTAATTTTTGCATGGCTCTTGCCAGTTTTGACTTTTTAAATATGATATTTTATAATCTTAATAAAATTGGTAGTTTGTAAACTTAAATTAAAATAATAAATATTGTATGGTCTTATAAGAAAAGAAATACAAGCGAGCCAACCTTACAATATGATCACCTGCCTGAAAATGAAAATGGACAGTTTGTGGAATTTATTAAGCCTGCCTGTAAAGCCTTTTGAACTACTCAGAATGAAAGCCCTGTTATAAAATTATATTACCAGGGTGAAAAGTATCTTAGACAAATGTACTCAAGGTCCTGTTCTGTTATGAGGCAATGTCCAGGAAAGTCAATATTTATTCCATAGAAAAACTACAGTGGTGTTGCAACTGAGCACAAAGTATAGAGTATAGACCTTTTTGAAATGAGGAGATGATAACCCCTGCTGTATGGTGTTTGAACATTTTAACCAAATGCAGTGATTCAAACTGTGATTTTCGTATTATGTGAAGTCACTAAAGCCTGCTCTGTAGCACAAACAAATTAGATGCTTTGAATACTAAGCCATGAATAGTATTGGATTTACAAATGAGTTTCATTCTTCAAAAATCATCCTCAAAATGAGAAGGTTGGAGAAACACTAATTTTATCTGTTAAATTTATGTAAACAGATACTGAACTGTACATGTATGTGTTTTTTAGGCCCTGATCCCGCAACTAGATTTGCTCAGGTGATCATTCCTATTCTGTATCCCACAGAATTCAGTCCTATTTTAACGGGTTCATACCTCTGGATCTGGTTTTAGGATTAGAGTATCAGATTAGGATTTGGGGGTATCTGTATCTTCTGTAACAGGATGTTTACATGGTGCCAGGCACAGTATTCAGAAGAGCCTTGCTTAAGTTGGCCTGGGACCTTTGTGTATATATTATGGTGTAGTTTCTAATTATGCCATTACATATCAAAACTCATAATGCTATTTAAAAATTATTTGGGGCCTGATCCTGCTGTTGATTCCTGCCTTTAGAAAGATGAAACTTGAGACACACTATGAAATGCTGCCATAACTGTTAAGGTACAAAATAAGTAAGAAACTAATAGGAGAGAGTATTTGTAGTTCACTTCTAAACAGTAAGATATTAAATACACCTAAATTACGCTTTATTGGAACATCCTGTTTTAAATGTAGTTGCCAACATCCCAATCTTCCAAAAACATTAGGTGATATGCTTTGATTTCATTGGAACTCTTATTTAAAGAAAATTAAGTCTGTTCACAGGTACCTTCATAATTGGTTCTTTATATGTAATGTAGGTACATAATATGATTGTTTTTACAGTTCATGGGTTAAGAAATCTAGTTTTTACACCAGTTTTGGCTTTGTCTATTTGGGTATGTCAGAATCAGTAAGGTGCAATCAGTCATCAAGCACATCACATGAGAACATAAACTACATAGCTTATCTCAGAAAAGAAAAATGCATGATCCAGTCTTTTTTTCAAAATAATGCTCTGATAATTCAGTGGTATAATACAATTGCTTAAATATAAGAGCTGCAGAACTAGTCCTGTATTCAAATAAAAATCTCTTTAACTTATAATTATGTTTATATTGTTTTGGTCAATATATCTTTAAAAATATGTTCTTAATTTTTTTAAAGAAAATCTGGCATATAAAAGATTGAGCCTCACCAAAGATAACTCTACCAGAATACTTTCTTGTTTTCATTTTCTTCCTATCATATTCTCTAGGATCCTCTACAACAAACAACTTTGATCATAAGTGTTAAATTCTAAGAAACTAACTTAAAAAATTTTTCCTTACCTCCAAAATAATTTGAACATCAAATTCCTTCTCACATCCTTCTCCCCTGTGATCAGTTCTTTTGGGAAATCTTGGATTTTAACTTTTGCAGTATGTCCTTAAGGTCGCCAAATAGTAGTATATGGCTGAGCAGGTAAATTCTAAACTGCTCAAACTAGGCAGCGTTACCTCTGGTGCTCCAGAGGATCAAGACTGCTGTAGTATGATGCAAAGGGAGAGGAATTTCTCAAGTAGGCAGAGCCACTTAAGACTTTATAGGTCAAAAAACCAACACCTTAGACTTCTTACAGAAATCATCTTCAAGCTTGTTCAGTGCACAGATATTACATGCTCTAAGCATTAATTATTGCTCAACAGATGAGAAGTAGCATTGTGTACTAGTCTGCAGTTTCCAAATGGTTGGAAGTTCAGATTTCTGAGCTTACCGCAGTTGCTTGTACTTCAGGTGGAGAAAGTCCATGGAAGTTGGAAAGAGGCCTTATGTTAAAAATGGAAGAACCAAACCTTTTAGACAAGGTAATTTGGATTTTACTGCTAATTGGAGATCCAGTAGGAATTAAGGATTCAACATGCTCTCCAAATTGCCATTCCTATAGCTTTTTGCCAGGTCAGCTCCCTTGGATATGATTGCCAGTGCAATTTCTGTGACCTCTGTTTTTGTTATTTCTGTTCTGTTAGCTTATTTTTGATGAATAAATCTTCTTTCCTTCTTGTCCATGCTTCAGGCTCCATTCGATATTGGAGAGATTTCACTATGTTAGTTGAAAATAGGAGAATACAGATAGTCTCAGAAAGGAGAGGATAAAGTTGCTTCAGAGACTTGAGAGGACATTCAGAGTTTGTCCAATTCAGATTGAATTACAATAGGATTCATGTGCAAGTCTAATATTGTGGAATAAAAAAATTTTATTTGAGAAATAGGTCATCATTTAATTAAAGGCTCTTTAGTAAAGTATATATACAAGCATACATGATTAAAATTAAGCATTAGTATCTTTTTTATTTGAGTATATGTAACTCCAGTCCTGTATACAGGGGAAAGGATGATACTGTTAGCATGTATGATGTAAGTGGGATTGTTATTGGAGTTTTCTGTATAGTGCTGGTGCCAGTATTTCAGAAATAATATTAGGAGTTTGAAAAAAAGTCCCAAACAATGAGATTTAAAGAGAGAAGTACAAATTTAAACTAAATTTATTATATAGAAGGCAAAGCAATGATCAATCACTTTACATACCTACATGGAGAAAAATCTTCAGACAGTGAAAGTCTTGTTTAACAGACAAAAGCATATATTCAGTTTTCCCACATGCATTATTTTATTGCAAGTCTCACAGTACTTTGTGTTTGTTTCCTTATAATCTTAAGCTGTTATATAATTGGGTGATTGTATGAGAAAGTCAACTTTCATTAAACCACTGAGCACATTGTTTTAGCTTATGACTTCAGGAAAAAACTTGACAACACAGAACAAACTCCCTAAAGGCTCAGAAACCAGAAAGCACAAGGACTTCTCTCTTTCCCCTCCCCCCCSCCCAATAAATTATTTTAAAAAATATTGCTTTTAGCATCAACCTTCTGATTAGGGTGGAATGTGTTAGAGTCTGAGGAGGACCCTGAATAATTTTTTAGGTGTTGAATACAATTCAAGAGCTGAAAATCAAGTCTAGATAAAGTCAGAAAAGAAGCATGATGCATGCTTTTAAAAGCAATAATAACTAACCATTGAAACAAGTTGTGTACTGGTGTAACAAATCCAACATGATCATCATAGATTGCACATCCTAGAAATGGAGAGTGTTTCCAATGTTGCAATGCACAGTGCTGTTGGAGAATTATAATCACCTACTTAATTGCTTGTAGAGGGTTACAGTCCCAACCCATAAGAAAGTAAATATATTAGTAGTCTTATATACTACTAGCTCCTGGATCAACAAAAGGATGTTGAGTGCATAATGTTGACCAAGATCAAAGAAGTGGGAAAGTCTAACCAAATGATAATGGGGACTTAAATTACCTGTGAATAAAGTGGTCAGATAGCACAATAAGAGTAAGTTCAAAGAAGCAATTTCTGCTCCTTGGAACAGCTAGTACTAAAGTACACAGAAAGATATTCTTGACTGAGTGTTAAGTAACATGCAAGAACTTACTCAAAAGCTAGCAATAGTTGAGCCACTAGTATTGACTTCAGTGTAATAAAATTCAGTGCCTAAGTACCAAAAAGTGGAACTCTGACATTAATTTTTAGAATGGAAAATTGCAGTAAAGTGAATCAGTGAGACAAATAGCTCTTACAGTTAAAGAACAAAAATAAAAAAAATCTTTAGATGTGACAAAGATACTGCTCAAGAAAGTAAAAGTAGTTTTAGGAAACGTACAAAACAGTGAATCAAACAGGTAAATCAGTAGAAGTATACTGGCAGTGTTTAAGATGTTATCTGGGCCAAACATGTTTCAAAATTTAGAAATATAATACTTAGTGAAAGCAAATAAATAAGAATATAAATTATAGGGAGTGCTTTATAAGGAGAAAAATGGGGAGGCATAGATGATTTTTCATTGTAGTTAATAATCTTTAAAAACTTGCATTTTTATATTAAATACAAGCCTGCCAAAAATCTATAGGTCTGCTGGCTCACAGAGAATAGATAGAGTGATTCAGGATTATACTGTCACTTTGCAAGAATAAGAGGCAGTGAGGCACCTTCGGCATATTCACGTTAGGTATTGCAGCAATTAAAAACGTAGACCCTGACTCCACAGGGTGACTGAGGTAGTTAAGCTCCCTATATAGCCATGAAGGAGAGTTAGATGATTAAAAGGTCTAATCAGCTGAATGTAGAGGATTTAGGTGTATCAGAAAGATGAGTCACTAAAATCCACATGCAGAGTGGGGAGTCTCAACTAGAGTAAGCTGCTAGAAAAAGCTGAGCTTAGAGGTGGTTTCTGAACTTCCATCCCTCTCTTGAGTATATGCAAAGCCTGAGTCAGAGCTTTGCGTTTTGTGCCTTCTCCTTTCCTGATCCATAAAAAGTGTGGTGGGAACAAGTTCTCTGTTTAAGAATGAGTCTGGAAGTCTTTAAACCCAAATCTTCTGCTACCTAGGATGTTTCTTGAATGCTCCCCAGAGCACCATCTGGTGCTGGTCATTGTCTTCTTTAAATACCTCAGCATCAAAGGAAGACTAGGGGAAATGTGGGCCCGCTACTGAATGGGGCAGGGGCCCTGGTGATGAAGGATACACAGAAGGCAGAGATACTGAATGCCTTCTTTGATTCAGTCTTTACTGCTAAGACCAGCCCTCAGGAACCCCAGACCCTGGAGACCAGGGAGAAAGTTTGGAAAAATGAAGACTTTCCCTTGGTGGAAGAGGATCAGGTTAGAAATCATTTAGGCAAACCTGACATTCACAAGTCTATGGGCCCCGATGGGATGCACCCACAAGTGCTGAGGGAGCTGGCGGACATCATTGCTAAGCCACTCTTAGTCATCTTTGAAAGGACATGGAGATCAGGAGAGGTGCCTGAGGACTGGAAGAAAGCAAATGTCACTCCTATCTTCAAGAAGGGTAAGAAGAAAGACCCAGGGAACTACAGGCCACTCAGCCTCACCTCGATCCCTGCAAAGGTGATGGAACAGCTCATCCTGGACGCCCTCTCTAAGCTCATGAAGGAAAAGAAGGTGACCAGGAGTAGTCAGCATGGCTTCACCAAGGGGAAATCATGCTTAACCAACCTGATAGCCTTCTGTGGTGGGCTGACTGGCTGGGTAGATGAGGGGAGAGTAGTGGGTGTTGCTTAGCTTGACTTCAGGAAGGCTTTTGACGCTGTCTCCCACAACACCCTTGTAGGCAAGCTCAGGAAGTGCGGGCTAGATGAGCAGATAGTGAGGTGGACTGAAAGCTGGCTGAATGGCAGAGTTCAGAGGGTTGTAATCAGTGGCACAAGTCCAGTTGGAGGCCTGTAGCTAGTGGTGTCCCCCAGGGGTCAGTACTGGGTCCAATATTGTTCAACTTCTTCATCAATGACCTAGATGAAGGCACAGAGTGCACCCTCAGCAAGTTTGCTGATGACACAAAACTGGGAGGAGTGGCCAATACACCAGAGGGCTGTGCTGCCATTCAGAGAGACCTGGACAGGCTGGAGAGGTGGGCAGAGAGGAGCCTCATGAAGTTCAACAAAGGCAAGTGCAGGGTCCTGCACCTGGGGAGGAATAACCTCAGACACCAGTACAGGCTGGGCGTTGACCTGCTGGAAAGCAGCTCTGCAGAGAAGGATCTGGGAGCGCTGGTGGACAGCAATTTGACCGTGAGGCAGCAATGTGCCCTTGTGGCCAAGAAGACGAAAGGTATCCTGGGTTGCATCAGGAAGACCATTGCCCACAGGTCGAGGGAGGTGATCCTCCCCCTCTAACTCAGCCCTGGTGAGGCCACATCTGGAGTACTGTGTCCAGTTCTGGGCTCTCTAATATAAGAGAGACATGGAGCTACTGGAGTGAGTCCAGCAAAGGGCTAGTAAGATGATTAAGGGACTGAAGCATCTCTCTTACGAGGAGAGGCTGGGCCTGTTCAGCCTGGAGAAGAGAAGGCTGAGGATCAATGTGTATAAGTATCTGAAGGGAGGGTGTAAAGAAGATGGGGCCAGGCTCTTTTCAGTCGTGCCCAGTGATAGGACAAGAGGCAACGAGCACAAACTGAAACACAGGAGGTTCTGTCTGAACATGAGGAAAAACTTCTTTACTGTGAGGGTGACAGAGCACTGGAACTGGTTGCCCGGAGAGGTTGTGGAGTCTCCATCCTTGGAGATATTCAAAAGCTGTCTGAACAGGGTCCTGTGCAACGTGCTCTAGGCGACCCTGCTTGAGCAGGGGGGTTGGACTTAGGTGGTCTCCAGAGGTCCCTTCCAACCTCAACCATTCTGTCCCAGTAGAATTACTGATGGCACAGGCAGGCCTAGACCCATCCTGAATTGAAAGATTCTCCATACTAAAAAGTGCCTGGAGCTAGAATAATTACACAGGGAAGATATAAATAAAAACAGCGGCAGCAGAGCAAAGATGTATGGTCAGAAGGCTAAATCAACAGGGCTAGAGTGAGTGACAGTCAACAGAGGACTCTTGGTCATGCACACTATTCCTGGAATGTATCCAAGGAGCAAGTGGACCTTTCCCAAAGATAAGTTGGCAGGAGGGGTAAGATTACAAGGGAATGGAAACAGGCCTCTCAGTCATTTCTGTTGACTATAGCCAAACTGTATTTGTGGACTAAATGGTTCTCGTGAACCATTACCGAAATTGCTTTTCATTCTGTGCCTCCTTAGTACTAAAAGTTTGGTAGGTGTTTCATACAGATGAAATGTGAAAATGTGAAAGGTAATTCTGAATCCATGCAAATTCATTATTTTTAAATGACAGCTTTCAAAATTATCTAAGAAATTAAAACTTGACAAACTGTACATGATCAAAGAGGGCTCCATTGTATTAGAATTTATTTTGAACAAAAATTTTGCCATGTATTTTTATATATTTTATCTCTTTATTTTCCCATTTTTAGAGCTCTCAAAAGTGCCTAAAAGTTTTCTATGGTCTTTCCCAAGAAGCACTTATTTCAGCTGAAAAAAGCCCATTTTAACCCAAAAGGAAGAAAGTAATAAATAAGTGCAATGGGAAGCATGCAGAGGAATTTGATCTTCAGGTCCAACTGTCTACAAGATTATAAAATCCGTGTTGCAGGGGTTGCTGAGAATCAAATAAATGAAATTTTGGTTTATAAACAAAGCAGAGCTCTAAGCTGAACCTTAGAGTGTGAGGGTATATATCACTCAAGCAATGAACATTCAGATTTTATAACAGGTTCTTTCCTCTAAAAACTTAATGTGTAGTAAAGTCGTAATCTCTCTTGGTATGTTTATGAATTTATTTCTAAAGGAGGTTGATATACAATATCTAAAGACAAGGATATGTGTCAGTAAAATGTTTAAACATAGGGGTGTTTATCTCAAATTATTTTTCACGTATATTTATAAGCCGAAGATGAGATGCAAATCCCAAAACATAGGCTTCTACTTATATGACATAAATACAAAAGCACTATCTGAGCACATTAAGGGAGTAATGCACACACTATTATCAGCGATTTAAGGAACACAGAGGATCTGCTTTTGTCCAAAAACATGAAGATTAATAGCTGTTGTAATTCTCACCTTAACCAGGGTATTGTAATTACTTACATTGCAGCATGCACTCTTCTCAGGGTTACTAGTATAATTCTCATTGGCATTAATGAAGGAGACTTGGTGTGACTAAGGGAAAAATGTGGATTGCATTAATAACACTTTTTCGTTGTATGCTTTTTGTCTGTAGGACACAAACTGCTGTATGTTCAATGATGTTAATTGCATCCAGTCCCATTAGATTCTAAATATTAATGCATTAGCAGCATGTGCTGTGTTCGATATGTATTTTTAAGTCATTTTCAGATTTTGGGTATTATTTTCTTGTGGTCTCACAGATGGCAACTAGAAAAACCCACTTTGCGTTACTCTACATCCTTCACCATGTCACATACTTCATGCACATACTTCACCTGTCTTCTTCTTGTCAGATAAAATAATCCCACGGATAAATTGAAGTCCATTTCAATATAGGACTTGCCATGTTCTGGAAAGTACAATATAAATATCAGAACAATATTGTTGAGAAATGTCTTTGTGTTGCCCAGCTAATCAATTATATTCAGCTCTCAAACTAATTGTGCCTGTCAGTGATGAAAATAGATGAGTCCTACACTAGCATTCCAACTTTTATGCCATATTTGAATACATTGAAAAGCAAATACCAAGAAAATAATAGAAGTGATATTGCTTTTGTACTCAGTGTTAGTAATGTCACTGCAGAATGCTTTATCTAGTTCTGGTACCCAAACTTTAAGAAGGATATGGAAATATTGGAAAAAGTTCAAAGGAGAGCCACAGTACTGATCCTGAATGCAGAATGTAATGCTTAAGTAGCTCAGCTCAGTTTTTTTGAAAGTGCAAACTGATGATTGCTCTATGTGTATATCTGCTTACACATAGGATTGCATATTTGGGAAGGGTGAGAGCACTCTAGCAGACAAGGACATAACCAGGTCTAGTAGGTGAAAATTCAAGTCAGAAATCTGACATTAAACAAATAGCTATCTCAAATTTTTTAGATAAACTGTAGATTCTTGGCTGCAGGGATAATTAGAACAAGTCACCAGGGAAAATTTCTGGCTCACCTCCACTCCTGATCTTTAAAATGAGATTAGATATAGACAGGAAGAGAGGATATAAAGTAAGTATAAGTGACCTGGATGGTCATGGTGGTTTCTTCTGTCTTTGAATTCTGTGATTTTTATATATCTGTTTGTTTTTCCCTTGTTTCACTGGTATTGGAGAACAGGAAGCATTGTATTGCCTTTAACTTGTTCATAACACTTTCAGTTTGTGTTAAGCAATTGTAATCATATCTCATGCTTTGGAGCTTCTGGCTAGATGCCTGCTGCATGGGTCAGGCGGGAGCTCTTCTCTCGCCCTCCATGCATGGTTGGCCAAGGGTAATCTTGGGACCTTTTCACCTTTCTTAGGAGCATCAGGCATCAGCTTTGTCTAGAATCAAGACATTAAGGCATATGGGTCAATGTTCAAAGGTAGTAGACAGAATCTTGTTTCTCAAATGCTTAGGCTGTGTGCCTTGCTCCTATGCACAAGATTGAACAGATCAACAGATTTGAGGTAGGGGACGACTCTCTTTCCACCCTCCACCCTTGTCCCATTCAAATTATCAGAAACTTTGCGTGTGTGACCTCCTCCTTTGCAGTTTAAGACATGAATCATCTGCATAGATCATCTGGACATATTATCACCTCATCCTTACCCCTCAAGGGGCTAGTTAAAGGCATTTGTGACCCTTTGATTTCTCTTTTGTTCTTCATCTCAGTAATTTAGTCTCCAATGGTCAAATGCATTAATCTAATACATATTACTGTTCAATGTAGGGATACTGACAAAAATGTAATGGACTGTCATACATAGAAGTTCTGACTAGATGGTTGAATGATATTCTCTGGCCATAAACTCTGTGAATAAACAAAATTAAAAGTTTTTGTACTGAGCTGAGTTGTGTAAATAAAGCACTTTGAAGATTAAATTTACTATTGTTTTGCCAAAATGTATGTTAATTCCTGTTCAAAAGTACATAAAAAAAGCAGAATTTAGATTTCCTACTTCTAAAGCACTTCAACAACTGTTGTTCCATGGGCTCTTTGTTTAGGTAGATTTGTAGTTCTGTAGATACATAGCCATGGACTGGCTATGTATCACTGTAGAAGGGATATACACACTGCAAAAAGTAGGAGAAAAAGATTTGGATTGAATTGTATCCAGGTATGAAAAATGAATAGCACTATAGTGCTATT
This sequence comes from Apteryx rowi, assembly GCF_003343035.1. NCBI lineage: Eukaryota > Metazoa > Chordata > Aves > Apterygiformes > Apterygidae > Apteryx > Apteryx rowi. Next base: position 5,440,016 of record NW_020448308.1, read on the forward strand.
GCAGATATTGCAGTTTTCCTTACAAAGGCCATAAATTCCAATAATAGAGCAGAGGCGGTGCAGGGAGACACAGGCTGAAAAAGGATTTGGGGAAATTGCCACATGGTAGAGCAGAAGAGACAATATGATGACATATTCTAGGTTGTAAATAGAGAACATTGGTTCTTTCATTAGTTTGTTTTTGTGCAGGATCTTGGATAACATGTTAATATTGCTTTCTGAATGTTTAAACATACAAAAAATCTTTAAGGATATGTAAGTCAAGTAACAGAGTGCACTGTAGCAATTACTGTAACTTCCTGGGCGGCAATTTGAATCAAAAGTTAATGCCTAGCAAGTTAGTCATTAGGTCTCTCTTTAGACCACCATCCAGTGTAGAAATGCAACTTCAGAAACCTTGTGTAGACCATGTTTTAAAGTAGTAAGAGAGGGACATATATGTATCTATTATTGCTGCAGTCTTTTCTCCACTTAAGAATTAGAGAGGAAAAAAATGGAATCACAGAATCACAGAATCGCTGAGGTTGGAAGGGACCTCTGGAGATCATCTAGTCCAACCCCCCTGCTCAAGCAGGGTCACCTACAGCACATTGCACAGGATTGCATCCAGGCGCGTTTTCAATATCTCCAGAGAAGGAGACTCCACCACCTCTCTGGGCAACCTGTTCCAGTGCTCTGTCACCCTCACAGTGAAAAAGTTTTTCCTCATGTTCAGATGGAAGTGTCTGTGTTTCAGTTTGTGCCCATTGCCTCGCGTCCTGTTGCTCGGCACCACTGAAAAGAGTCTGGTCCCATCCTCTCGACACCCTCCCTTCAGATACTTGTACACGTTGATAAGATCTCCTCTCAGCCTTCTCTTCTCCAAGCTAAACAGGCCAAGCTCTCTCAGCCTTTCCTCATAAGAGAGATGCTCCAGTCCCCTAATCATCTTGGTAGCCCTTTGCTGGACTTGCTCCAGTAGTGCCACATCCCTCTTGTACTGGGGAGCCCAGAACTGGACACAGTACTCCAGATGTGGCCTCACCAGGGCTGAGTAGAGGGGGAGAATCACCTCCCTCGACCTGCTGGCAACACTCTTCCTGATGCATCCCAGGATACCATTGGCCTTCTTGGCCACAAGGGCACATTGCTGCCTCATGCTTAACTTGGTGTCCACCAGCACTCCCAGGTCCTTCTCCGCAGAGCTGCTTTCCAGCAGGTCAACCCCCAACCTGTACTGGTGACTGGGGTTATTCCTCCCCAGGTGCAGGACCCTGCACTTGCCTTTGTTGAACTTCATGAGGTTCCTCTCTGCCCACCTCTCCAGCCTCTCCAGTTCCCTCTGAATGGCAGCTCAGCCCTCTGGTGTATCAGCCACTCCTCCCAGTTTTGTGTCATCAGCAAACTTGCTGAGGGTGCACTCTGTCCCTTCATCCAGGTCACTGATGAAGAAGTTGAACAAGACTGGACCCAGTACTGACCCCTGGGGGACACCGCTAGCTACAGGCCTCCAACTAGACTCTGTGCCACTGATCACAACTCTCTGAGCTCTGCCATTCAGCCAGTTCTCAATCCACCTCACTGTCCACTCATCTAAACCACACTTCCTGAGCTTGTCTATGAGGATGCTATGGGAGACAGTGTCAAAAGCCTTGCTGAAGTCTAGGTAGACAACATCCACTGCTCTCCCCTCATCTACCCAGCCAGTCATTCCATCATAGAAGGCTATCAGATTGGTTAGGCATGATTTCCCCTTGGTGAAGCCATGCTGACTACTCCTGATCACCTTCTTTTCCTCCACATGCGTGGAGATGGCTTCCAGGATGAGCTGCTCCATCACCTTTCCAGGGATGGAGGTGAGGCTGACTGGCCTGTAGTTATAAAATAATACTGAATCATACGTTACTTACAAACTGATCTTATACCTTTTTTTTACCTACTTTTACACCAAAATAAGTGGAACCTTACATAGATCTTGAAGAGTTAAGAGAAGTCCTCTTCTTTCACTTGTCATGCTATACCTTGTTTATTCCTGTGTTCTGTTACTTTCATTTCCTCGTTTCCAGCCATACTAGACGTGCTTATGTGTCCCTAAACTTCAAACCCAGCGGCTTTTGTCTAAACATTTCCCTAAGGATGCAAAGCTTTTGTCTCTCTCCTCCCCCTCTATTTCACCTGGTCTCATTTATACAAGCATGTAAGGTTAAGGACCCCACAGGTCATAGAGTTCCACTCAACTACTTTTCTCTGCCTACCTACTTTCTGGAGTTTCTTTCTTCTAATCTTTGCCCCTTTCTTTTTCTTCTTTTTCCTCAGAATAAGTCTTTTTCTTGTTATTTTTTGTATACAGTCATCTTGATCACTACCAGTACACAGACTGGGTTAGGCTCTTGCTTGGCAGCATTTGCCTCCAAAACTTTGCTCTCCTCCTTTCTTCTCTGTGATCATCTGTTCTTACCATTATTGCCTTCAGAGTGCCATTGACATCCCTGTCATGTCTAAAGTAGATGGCTGTACCAGAAGCTGTTGTTTTTAAACTTTGTACAAAGTACATACCTCTATGACAGACATAGCTACTTGTCTGTTTTGTTTGGGTGATGGACAAATTCCTTGTATTTGTGCAACATGCAGCTCCTACAAGACCTATGCTAGAAAAGACCATCAAAATAATTCATGCAGGTTCTTACCTGAGAAACCACCTTATGCCATTTCTGACAGTTGCACCATGTCACATCCTCAGTTGGTGCCAGCTCATGTTTTCATGCTCCCTCACTGACTATATCTGCCTCTTTTATGACTGCATTTGCAGTAAAACGAAGCCTAGGGAATGCCCTTGGGGCAGGTCCCTGCTGAGGTCTTCTCTAGGAAAGCTAGTCACAGCTTTCTTTTGCTGAAGACACCTGAATGGAACATCTTGGGTCCACATGAGTGTTCAACCGAGTGTTCAGCCCAGCTGGTGACATTGATTTTGACACACTGAGGAAGCTCAAAGAAGTGGCAAGGGTAGAAAATGCAGCACTAATAGGAAGTTTCAATCACAACCATTATACTTCAAGGAGCTGCTAGTCAGGGAAACAAGAAGGGGAGAAGCAATGCTTGCCTTGGTCTTTTGCAGGACATCATTCAAAATCTTGCTTTTGAAGAGCTGCTCTGTAACAGTGACAAAAATGTACTTTGCTCCTGCAAGGATGTTGAGTCAGAGACCAAAAAATCTTCCACAGTTGTGTTTTAATTCAAAAAGTGGAGCTACATAAAAATGAATAAATGTGTTAAAAAGAAGCTAAAAGGGCAACTAAGAGTTATATCCTTGCAGTTGCAAGTGAAGACTATTTAAAGACACCATAGTAGGAATTAAGATCAAATGCACCTCTCAAGAAATACTTGAAAAATGATAAAAGGAAACCAGCATACCCAAATGTAAGAGTATGAGAGTATATAAAAGCATCCTGAAAAAGCAATCATTTTAGTAAAATGAGAAAAGTAGGAACGCTCATACATTATAACAGGTTAAATGTAAAAACATAATGAAAAGAGTAAGGAAAACAGGAATAACTTGCAAATGATAAAATGAATAATAACAGATTCTGTGTAGTCACATCAGAAGCAGAAAGCTTGCTAGAGAATCTATAGGACCTATACAAAATTAAAAGATGCACTCAAGGCAGCTAAACTCAGCAGAAAAATGAATGCAGTTCCTTTTTTTTTTTTTTTTTTTGCTTTCATTTTTCTCAAGCTGAAATATCTGTAGACGAGATGATGATGCAGATAGGCAAAAATAACATTATCAGTTGCCAGGATCAGATGGTATTCACCCAAGAGTTTTGGAGGATGAAATAGTTGAACTGCTAATCATATATGTAAACTCTTGTTTAAAACCACTGAAAGGTGGCTGATGTGATGGCAGTTTCTCTAAGGGCTCCAAGCCATCAAAGAAAGTACAGACCAGTAAGCTGTTAAATGGAGCAGGTTAGTAGAAACTATCATGCAGAGTACAATTAGTGGATATGAAGGAGTCAATAAATATATCAGTTGGGTTGGTCTAGTTGTATGTCCAAAAGGCCTAAAGTCCCTCATCAGGCTTTTAAAGAGAGTAAGCAGACATGGAATAAGAAGATACTCCTGGATAAATAATTAGAAATAGGAAGCAGATGGTAGGAATAGCTGGTAACTTTTCACAGTGGAGGGAGCTAATGACTGGAGTTCTACAGGGATGTGTGCTGGGAACCATGTTTATAAGCTACATGGAAAATGATGCCTGGTAATGTTTTAGAGTTTGCTAAAACATTAACTAATTTGAAGTAATGAAGACAAGGATCAGCTGTGAAGTATTGTGGAAGAACCTTATGAGACTAAGTCTTCTTTATAGTCTCTCCTAAGAGACTATAAAGAGATGAACATGGGAAGTCGTTAATTACATTAAGCTGCTGGCCTCTGAATGGTCTGTTACCACTCAGAAAGTCTTTTTTTGTGATTATAATAGATAGTTCCATGAAAATGTCAGCTCAGTACTTGGTAACTCTCAAGAAAACAAATAGACCATTAGGAATGAAAAGAAGAGAGAATAAATGAGGAAATATGCCACTTATGACCCTGTAGAAATCTTCGATCCATCTACATATTGAATGCTGTGTGAAGTTGTGTTCCCTCATCTCTAGAAAAGATGTAGTAGAAGTGGAAAAGATTTGGAGAAGAACATGGGAATAAGCAAAAGTGTGAGATGGATTTGCTACAAGGAACATCTGACTGGACTGGTAGATGTCTCTTCTGGCTGGAAAAGAGGCAATCAAAGGGTCATATGAAAAACACCTATAGAGTCATGAACAGGGATTGACTGTTAGTGTCTTTCAATATAAAACAATGGGGCATCGCATAAAGCTGCTAGGAGCCAGGTTCAAAAGGAACAAAAGGAATTGCTGCTTTACATACTGTATAATTAACTTGTGGAATTCCTTGCTGTGGGAACTTCTGTGGATGCTAAAAGTTTACAGAGGTTCAAAAAACAACTGGAGCTAATGAATGGGAGAAGACTCTATCAATGGCTATTAAATAGCAGGTACTTTTGCCTCAGGAATCCTATAAAACGCAGCTTGTTGGAAGCTTAGAGAGTATTCTGGGGAAGAAGCACTACATGCTTGTCCTGTTCTTATACTCTTCTTTAGGCATCCATTGTTGGCAACTGTCAAAGCAAATACTGTGGACTAGATGGACCATTGGTCTGAAACCATACTGCAGTTCTTGTATTCTCATCGTTTATAGAAAAGTTTTTCATGCATTAGGCCCAGTACCATCAGCACCAGCCCTTGCAGTTTATCTCTGTTCAGTTTGGGCAGGGCTCTGAGGAAAGACTGTGATAAGTAGATCCTCCACCATCTGGTAGTGACTTCAAACTCAGCTATTCATTCACTCAGACGGCACCACAGAGTTCCTTGGAATCCATTATCACAAATCTCCTTAACACGTGGCTTTCAGCTGGTGCTGTTAAACAGTGTTTGATGCTCTTAACACTTAGCTCTTCATATCTTCCTGAGTATACCATTTGCATCCCTCCCCACCTTCAGCTTGCATGATGTTGTGTCTGCACTCTGTGCATGATCTGCACTCTGTTGATAGGATAGTAACCATTACAGTTTGGTCCTGTATCTTCCCTGCCAGTGTCTGTTCTTTAATGTGGTAATACTTACCTAATGAAATATTAAATCAAATCTTGCCATAGGTTCTTATTGTTCAAAGTAAGGTCTGCTCCTCAGAATGGCTAGAATGACTCTGTGTGTGCCAGCCATGCCCTGCCTGCATAGAGCCTGAAATACATAACTGATAGAGGAGGAAATCCTGTATTCCTTGAGGAGTAGCACAGTAACTTCTGCCCCAGTGGCAACAGAGGCAGACAGTCCCGTAAGTGATAGGGCCAGGTTGGCTGAACATAGAATGAGATGCGGAAGTTTTTGGTCATCAACCTCCACTACTAATTCTCATCTTTAATAGCTTCATAGTTGCCTTTGGCCTCTTCATGATGGTCATCCCTTGTCAGACTGTTAAACCCCTTTGGAATAAAGTCTGTCTTCCTGTCTGACAGACATACCAAGATGACTTCAAGGTTTCTTAGGCTCTTGTAAAAAAAGTGGAATTCTCTCAACATGTCACACTTTCTCAATCCTTGTGAGTATTCAGCACTTTTCAGTGACAAGCATTATCCTTCTTAGTTATGCTACACTGGTTTGGCTGCTCCAGTTCTGACAAAATGCAGAATTGTGGGACCGACTTTTAATGGGATAGATTAGTAATATTTAATTCCCGATGAGCTTTCTGAATTTCATTTTAATGAATTTCATTTAAATTCATATTCCCTTCATTCCTTGCAGCTACTGCAACTGCATGGAGCTAGGCAGCTATGTTCCTTTGCCTCAGAAAGACAAACTAAAGAGCAAGATGTCCTTGACAAGCAAATATATTTTTCATCAACACACTGTATGCAGATTGCTAAGTCTCATGTCTTCCTTGCTTGCTGCATGCTCTCCATCTGGGATTGGATTGAGTGCTCAGTTGAGTATATTTCTCCTAATATTACTGTGAAATTGTTCCCACATCTAAGTAACCATCAGGAAGATCAAGAATGGTCCTGTAAGCAACACTGGCTGTGGCTTTTGTGACCCTTGACTTCATTGCTAAAGTCAGTGTACCTTTAGAAGTCTAGTCTTCCTAAAGATGCAAATGTCTTTATGGAAGACTTTCTCTGTGTGCACCAAATCTTTAACTCACAGAGGAACTCATGTGCTGCTTGTGTTCTTTAGCAATCCTATCTTTGACATGGGCAGAAACACCCCTGTATTGGGGTGCTAGTTTTCTCACTAGTCAGTGCTAGTGAGAAAGAATCAGATGTATACTACTCAATTTTGCAGCTTCCTGCCCTTCTCAAGGACCAGTGTCACAAGATACTATTGTGACAGGAGACTGCTTACGAGCTAGTACCATTAGCAGTACTGGATGTATTCATGCCTCCTCACGTTCCCAGTGGCTAGTGTATATTGTAGGCAAGAGGACCTGTATCTTTGATACATACAAGAATTCATACAAGTACATGCTCTTGGGAGTTGATGTCTCTTTATAATAGTTGTACCTTAATAATGGTCAAATATTCCTGTGGTTGAAATAAGATCCTTTCTACATTTTAGAGAGAGATATTTTTATGAACCTTTTAATGGACCTCTCTCTCAATCATGGTAACCTGAGAATACCAGATACACCAGATACTTGGTCACCAACAAGACCAGTCAACACACTGAAATCAAAAATAGTTTCAAACCCTTGCCAACCATATCACTTGCATTTTAAGGTCAGGTTATGTCAAACAATGTTCTGAGGTCCCCTCATTTCTGTCGGAAGCCATTGATCTAGAGAACCAGTGTATCCAGTGCTATAGCAGCTGTCAGGAATTCTGAACGTATCAGTGGTAAAAGTCAGCCATTTTAGCTGACAGACTACAAGTGAGAAATGTGGGATAATGTCTGCAGGGACATCTTGCAGAAGCTCGGGGTTTTGCAAGATTGACTTTTTTACCTCAGATGTCAATAAGCGCCGCCTCTATTGCTTAAAGGCCAGCCTTTTTCTGGGATTCCTAGTAAACACATTCTTGATTCTGTGGTCTGAAGGATGAATTAATATCCATCTAATCCTTCTTCCCCTGAAAGCCTACTGCAAGATAAGGCAAGATTCATTAGCAGTGATCCTGCATGCTTCAGCCTGGCTGAGACAGGCTGAGGAAATGCTAAAGCTGGAGTTATCAGTGAGATGCCCAGAAGCTTGCTCACCCTCCTAGACTGACTTGTACAGAAGTCAAAACAGATCCTCCATTCCATCCTCTGAACTCCCACCTCATGATTTTGATGCTTGATAAATGTTGTTATTAGAACAAGCCTCTCTTATCTTAGATCTCTTGTCTGTACATAGACCTCTGTTTCAGTGGTTCTAGATTGTCCACTGGGACTAATAAGCAGTGACATATAAATTACGTCAGTGCAGATACCCTTGCAACTGTTTCTATCCATCTGAGGGATTTTCAAATCTTTGACCCTGTGGTCCTAAAATTCTGTATAGAGCCTTGGTAAAAGAGGTCAACTTCTGTCCCAGCAAGGGATCTTAAGCTGGGTCTCACAATCCAGAAAATGCAATAATGTGAGCCTGTGGCAGCTTGTTTATTACTCTAACCATGCTCTTAATTGTGACTTTTCTGGTAGCAATAAGTTCTGCCAGAGGGCAAAAAAGATCCACATGGTAAATGTCTAAAATCTTTTGTCTTTATTCCCCTTCTCAAGATAAGATTTCTCATATGCTTTCCTGAGGTCATATCTGAGTTTCACTGGAGCCAGAAAATAACCCATCTTTTCCCCCCAGCCAACCCCAAACCTTCAGGGACAAAGTGATATGTCTCTTCAGACATTTGATGTCAAACAGACTATCTCCTTCCTGTCTGCACAGAGCCAAACCCGTCAGGTGGCCTCTGTTCATTTGTGTCATGAACTGGGAGATAAAGATGTACGCTGGTACCAGTAATTGCATAACATATTGTATGAGGAGATGTTATGATACTGCTTAAGTGTTCATGCCTGCGGTCATCAGTGAATTCCATCAAAGGTCAAGTTGTACAATGGCCTCTCTAAAGGATGTCTCCATTCTTGACATCTGCAAAGCTGTCATTCGGAGTTCCATCAAACTCTGTACCATTGCAGAAGCTTCCAGGAATTATGCCAAATTAGGCAGATTGTGGTTTGCAGAATATTTTCCTGAAATGCTTGAGACACCACTCCCTCCTTACCTGTGGGGAGAGAGAGTCAAGGAATTACTGCTTGGAGTCACTCACCTTTTGAATATGTATGTGGACAGTTATTTAAAGAATAAAAGAAGGCTACTTGCTAGTAATTGGACTTTTTTGAGATGTGTAGTACAAATGCACATTCACTGCTCTCTCCACTTCCATTGAAGTCTTGTGGTTGAGATGAATTGCAGGCCCACACTGAACTCTATATCAATGCTTACTGTATGCCCATATTAGGAGTACTGAATACATATATATCAATAACGTGAATCTCCAAGAAGAATGCCTAATGACAGTGATTTTTTTTCTTCCCAAAAAGTAATCTGTCCCTTGTGCCATGATGTATGAAGTGAGAAAAAAGGTGAAATGAAAACACTGGTGTTTATCGATGGACATTCTGCTTTGAGTAAATAAGATGAAAGATGGAGCTGAGTATTCTGATGTTTCCATGAAGGCAAACTTCCTTGTGTTTATTTAATTCTGTTGAATATGTTAAGAGAAATTTGAGAGATATTTAATAATTTATAAACTCCACTTAAGCACATGTATGGACATAGATTTAAGTGGGTGGGCTGAATAACTGTAGACATTTTGTGAATGGGGTGAGACTACTCCTGGGCTTCCCTAAAGTTTATGTATGACTTTAAAAGTCCTGTAAAATCCATGCAAAATCTGTTAACTGCCACTAAGACCTTTTGGGCTTTTGAATTTTTTCTGTCATGATTATATAAGCATAGATTTGAAGGAAGATTTTGTGTTGAATTGCAGTTTGTCTACATCGCAGTGGAAAGGTCACATTGTTTGTCTGGAGTGTCTAGTGACAGTCTAGTTGTCTGTTGGCCATTCAGTAGCTTTGGCATATGTTAAGGATTCAGCATGTACTGGACAGATCTTCAGGGAGAAAAATCACTCAGCATTCATTCTTCTTTTTGAAGGTTTCAAAAAGGTAACACATTTACTTGTTCTGGTTCATTCAGGGGAGGTTTAAAGTCTCTTGTAAAAGGATCATTTTGATACTGCAGATTTGCATTTAGAAGACTGCAGTCCTCAGTCTTTTTTTGCTTTCTAGTTCCTTTGCAGTTTCTCCATATCCTTTGGAAGTGGAGCAGCAAAACTAAGTATTAGATACCAATAATAATCTCATCAGTACTGTTTAGAAGTAATATCTCTCAAAAAAAATCTGTGCGAGTTGTTTAAATATCAAATGTCTGAGCCACAGATCTCCAGATGCTGGAAGAGTTTTCACAGGAATATCACTATATGTGTGGCCCCATTACTTATCCTTTTCTCTAGGTATCCAGTATTAGCTCTTGTCAGAGAGAGGCTATTGAACTAGATGGACCTTTCATCTGATCCAGTGTGGCCATTCCCATGATCTTAAGTCTCCTGTCTAAACTTTCATCAGAGGATCATGTGTGACCTTTCAGCCATACTATCACACTGGCAGTGATATATATTCATGTATGTTCATTCATCATGGTACTGTCCTTTTATCCACTTTAGGTTGTTTCAGAGTCAGTGCTTTCAAAGGTACAAATCCCTCATCCTTTAAGTATCTGAGTTCTCCGTTCTTGTATTGTATCAGCGTATGTGACATTGTACCTAGACATACTAAAATATTCATTATTCCTATATGCAGAGACATCAGAGCTCACATCAGGCCTTGTCTTCAATATTATAAATAATGATGGAGGACTTTGTGTTATCTACCACAGGTTTGCCAGAAAGAAGTTATTTTCTTTAAAATTTTTGATAAAATTAAGTGATATGGAGCTCAGAACTAATGAAAGAAACTGTACTAGTTTTTTGAGGATTATTTTGTATATTTTTGGAAGAACTGCGGGAGTAGTCTGAGTTTCTCCATTTGATTGACTTCTCCATTTAAATAGATAGTTCTTAAATTATGTCATCTGTTTTCCATTTAAATAATTAAACTCCATTGAATTGGTTAGAATAGGGTGAACAAAACAGATCTATGTATGTGAATATTCAATCCCATTCTGATTTGTTCTTCACCTTAAGTCTTACCTATAGATACTTAAGTGTGTAGGATTTTGTTCAAATAAATGTTTGAAGGCTGTTTGTTATGCATATCTGCATTGTTCATTAAAAAAGTGCTTCTCTGCTGTCCTACAAAATTTTCTCCTTTCTGTAGAGAAACGAAAAATACTGGTATAGAGCTAACTGAAATACCATGGTTATCAAAATTTTTTTGTAGAAATTATTCTTTTTGTTATGCTTAGCTGATGCAAAGTCCTGCTGAGTGATGTGTTCACCCAGCTTTGGAGAAGCATGTGTCATTTTGTCTGAGATTGTACTGGGGAAATAGGAGAGCTTTCAAGACTCTATTCTCAAAACAAACCAACTTGAAATGTCAGAGTGAAACTGGATTCAGACGGTACACCTTCATAGTGCCTTCCTTCTTTGCTGTGAAGAGCACTAGTAGCAGCTATACATAAACTGCAGGAAACTGGCCAGGGCACACCTGACCTCCCTTTTAGTCTGCATGCCTGAGTCTTCTTTTCATGGAAATCAGAACACAAAGGGAAGGAGGAGATCGTGCCTGGAGTTCACCCTCCATTGGGATGCAGCCAAGACATGCCTCTCTATCAAAGATCTGGGAAATGCTCTTAAATTCTGCAATTTAGACATAGCCACTGCTTCCCTCTAGACTATCATTCCCAGTCTTTAGCACAGCAGAGTGCTGTGAAATGGTAAGGGTGCTTATTTGCAGGTTCCAGCACTCCACTCTGCTTATTTACAGGTTCCAGTTTAAGGCTGTTTGCAAACTCTTGCAGATACTGTTAGATTTAATTCTTATTTGTGAAGTTTTGATACAATCAGGAAGACTTGTAACACAAAAATGGTACAGATTTTAACACAGAAATGTCATCTACTAGGAAAAATAGCTTATTTGAATCACAGGAGACATTCATGAGCACTGGAGGAGGGGCAGAATTTTGAGATTCAAAGTAATTTCTCTTTTCTCTTTAAATTTTGATATTCAGTTGTGTTTTGTCAGAGCTCAGACTAACTTCAGGAATTCAACTGTATTTCAGATATCCTTCCAGGAAAAATGTTTCTGCCATTTCAACTCAGGCTGCACCTGTAAGCTGATATCCTTTGGTTTTTCTCAGTTCCACTGTTATGTTTTGTTTTGTTTTCCACCATGTTTTAACAAGATAAGCATCTCTCAGAGCATTGCCCATTCATTTCAGTAATTGCCTTCTCTAGTGACCTATTTCCTCTGCTCCTCTGTTCGCTTATTATGTGATCTATGTGTACAACCTACACACAGAAGTGCATAAAGCCCTTACTAAATCATATTATCATCTCAGGCAATTCATTAAAAGCTCCTCAGCACATCAGATGGAAAAAAGTATTAGATTCGCTGAGCTCACCCTCTGAAGACACAACCTATGTAAACAGATATGCTTACCATATGCCTGGAATTTTGATATCATCAAATACTGAAGTGGGAATTGAGTTTGCTCCAGGTTTTTAAAGTCCTTTCGCTGAAAACATTTGGCTCCCAGAAAATTCGGACTAGGTATTATAAGCTCAGTCTGCAACTGCTCTGACTTGCTGGAGAGCAACAGCGAAAAAGAAATAGGTTTGATTATATATAAGATTCAAACCATAAAGAAATTTATGACTAAAACAAAATAATTCAAGTTCCATGTTAAGCAAACTAACAAACAGTTTTGTCTCTTGAATCCAGATGTAGTATGCTTTCTTACAACGTGCTAAGCAAGTGTTCAGTTATATACTGCATCCATAGAGCTCATGGTAGTGATCCTGCCTGCTGAAAAAAATACCTAGATGCAACTGTGAAGCAATCTCATCAAAAAGAGGAGATGGCAAGCTTATAGTAAAATAAGAATTAAATTTACTTTTGCCTATTATCGACTGGAAGTCCAGGATCGAATGAGAAACCAAGGTTGTAAATTTGGATAACTGAACAAAAGTGAAATTAATAACAACTCTTCTCTTTCTTCCCATTGCCTGGTAAATCATTTCAGTCTTACTTGGACAGTGTTCAATCAATGTTTATATAGGCCTAGTACTCCAAGTGCCTATACCGTCTGAAGCCAACTAAATTCAGAACAGTGTATTGTATCTTCATGCTCCAAGGGTGTACAGTGTCCTTGCAAACATGATGAAAAGAAGGGTTGAAAAGAATGAGTTAAGCAGTACTGCAGAGACCAGAAGAACTATGCTGCACCACTTATAAGGCTTCCCACAGAGATATTAATGGTAACTACAGTCTTGCTAAATTCTGTGATTGGTTTAATTATTTGGCATCAAAGCCTGCAGCCAGATTTAAAGGAATTATAAAGGCCAGTGTCAAGAGTTTCATTCTGGGTAGGTTCTTCTATGTTGTTTATTATCGTATTAGGTAGCGTTGAACCTCTTCCATCAGCACGCTAAGCAGCATGGATAACAATATTCATACATTGCCTATTTTGTCATCATCTCCCTAGGGTTAGAATTTGGGGTAAAAAAGCAACTCATTTTGTTGGCTTTGAAGAATAGCTTTCTTACAGTTGTTGGAAAACATAATGTCAAAGATGTCTTTACTTGGAAGTGAAAAATAAAAGATCTGTGATGATACTTATTTCTTCAGGAAATTCAGTTGCTATTGTTACACTGGCTTCCTCCAAAAAGTTGTCTTTTGTAGAGATGAGTTTTATCCTTTTTTTGAAAAGTGGCTGGAGAGAACTGGGACTTCTTAGGGTCAATTGATCTGATACGGTGTAGGCATCTATCACAGGGTAAATGAATTGTGTGTTACAAGTGCACAGCTTTTTTCCATTGACTGTAAAGGGGTGAGGCAACTAGCTCAGACATATATGTGCTGCTATGAGGGCTATGTGGTAGATACTTAAAGTTAGCTGAAATGAGTCTTAAATTAAGTTGAAACAAATGTCCAAGTATAGGCAGAGCAGTTTTGTTGCAGCTTTCTGAGACTGCATGCAGCCAAAGATTTTTTTCTTAAAGCATAGAAGAGATCTAGTGTCCCTGCACCAGTAGGAGAAGAACAGCGAGGCTGGTGTATCCTCCTGTGTTCCCACAGTCAGTGGCTTTGGGAATACCTGAGCTAGAAATTACATACAAGCCACTTTGATTATTAGCCCAGATGGATCTTGCCTATGTCACCTTCTGAATCTTTTACACCTCCACGTCATCTTGCATCATGGAATCTAAATCTCCATCTGTGAAAAGTCCTCTTTTGTCTATATTAAACCTTCTACTTGACAGCTGTTTTGGGTGCCCCCTGCATCCTTGCATTGTGGAGAATATTGAACAATTATTCTTTGTTTATATTCTTTACAAGGTTCACAATTTTACAAGACTCTGTCCTCTTTTGGGTGGAGCATCGTAGGCTCTTCTTTATACAAGCCATTATGTTGAAGATACATGTGATTATTATTTTTTTCTGTTTTGAGATACGGTGACAATTATTGAATGCACTGCTAGGCTATAGGTATACCACAGATGGTATCTCCTACTTTGTTCTCTTTTCCTGTAATTCCTAACTTTCCATTTGCTTTTTTGGATACTGCAGAGTATTTGTGCGATGTTTTCAGAAAATGTTCCACAATGATTCCAGGATCTTTTCTGAGTCTAATTAGTTATTTTAAAGACTATCATTCTGCCCTTAATTAGAGTTATTGTTTCCCAGGCACATCACTTTGTACTCACTAATACTGAATTTCTGCTGTCATTTTATCACGTAGTCATTCAAGCTGCAGTTTCATGTACAGCTGATCCAAAGTATTCACTCCCTGCTGCTGAAAGGAAGAAAACTTGCTCTGCTCTTTCTTCTCTTATGATTGCTTTCCCCCATCTCTTACTTTCCATGTGATAGTGTTCCCTTACTTGCTCTGGCTCCAGTGCTCATGAGACTCTTTATCAAACCTGTTTAACTCATTAAAACTGCAGAAAATGATCTACTTTTTTGCTAGGTTCATTTTATGATGTTTTAGTAAGTTAAATCAGCTCAAAGAGAAGTCAAACACAGGGTAAACTGTGGGGAATGTGGCCAAGAGCAGGGGTGGAGGTGGAAATGGGAAGGGGGGGGATCTATTGGCTTATGGTTGCTCGTTAAACCATACACTGAGTATCCTGAGATCCTTCATGCAACTCTTCACAATCAGCTTTGGATTGGATAATTCCCAAAAATACTGTTTCATCTGCAAATTTTGTCACCTCATTCATTTACCCTTTTCCAAGTAATTTATGAATATGCTGAAATGCTCTGCATGGGAACTTCCTGACTTCCTCTGTAGTGAACCATGATGCAAACAATTCATTTAGTTTTTTTGCAAATATTTTTGAGTGCATCTTTCATTCCCTATGTTATTTGTTAGCCACAGAAACTCACTAATAGGCTTCCTGCTTCTGATGTGTTGAAAAAGACTTTATTGTTTGTATGTAGGCCCCTAGCATGTTTTTCTCTTTTAGCCAGCCTACTTAACTTGCCAGGCTTTTAGTCTTTCCTGTTCTCATAATTTGGATGCAAGTTCCACTTTTCAAAGGTTGCCTTTTCCTTCTGATATTCTCCTTTACTGTTGAACTGTGTTGGGATTTTGGGGTCCATACAGGGCCCTTTTGCTTAATGATGTGTGTTTACTCAGAGCCTCTGATAGGATATCTTTAAACAATTTCTCTGTCACCTGAAAATGTTTTACCTTTTCATTTGCTTTTAAAAAATGTCTTTCTAACTACCTTCTTTATTCTTAGAATTTTTTAATAGTTTGAGAGTCATTTTTTATTTTTCCCTCCTACAAGGGGTTTATTTGAATATATGATGATGATTACTGCAGAACTAAACTACAATATTTATGTCTTAACGAGACCCCGTGGACTATGCAGAATTGCTTCTACTTTGGACGTTTCTCTGAATTGCTCCACAAAGAAGTTGATAAAGTTATCTAAAGCTGGGTCATGCTTCCATATGACATTTGCCCTGCCTGGATGGTGATGATTGAAATCACCCATTAATACTGTGTTTTTCTACCTTTGTAACCTTTCTAATTTCCCTTAACCTCTCCTGGTCTCTATCACCATGAGGGGTAGAGGGTGGGTAGTTGTAATACTTTTTTTTTTTCTATACAGGCGTTGAATTTCAACCCACAGATCTTTTGAACTTTTTCATATAGTTGAATACATTTCTTAGTTGACTTATTTTTTTCTTTATTATACAGAGATGTTCCCATATGAGTTCACTCTATTGTATCATCCCTGTATCTCTAGTATTACAGCATCCTCTGGATTATCTTACTTTAGGTTTCCCAGATGCTTATGAAACTAATATTTTAATTTAAAAGCAGGCATTTTGTTTACCCATTTTAACTTTCAGGCTTGCATTTTTTTGTTCATAAGATACATATATATTGTAAAAGATATATATTTTTTGATATGTGTAGCATTCTTGCATGATGGATATCAGTGTAATTTAGAATTTTATAGGTGCAGGATGAGACACAAAGTTCATAGATTCTAGCTATGAATGCATAAAGCCTGGTATGTAAAATTACATTAGGAATCTAAGAGAGTAGTGTGATTTTGTAGATGCTGCTTGAGAAGGGGATCCCTGAGTGCTCTGCATTGGCTTCTCAAAAAGTAATGAATTGAAAAATGTTCATTTAAGTTACTAGCCCAGAGCTAGGCACAGAAGCAGAGCTTGAATCAGGTACAGACGAAGGCACTGATCGAATGTCTGCAGCACTTAATACTTTTATTAACATTTGCAGAGATTAAGCAGGCAACATGTTTCCTCTTGTTTTGTTATGGTTGAATTTCATATGCAGACAGCATGCCATGAACCTCATTTTCCCTTGCCATCCCTTCATACTAGCAGCAGCTTTCCCGAGCCTCAGGCACCACAAGCTCTGACTCATTTACTTAATATTCCTCTAATGAAACTGCCCAGAGCTCTGGACCTATTCTCCTCTGAAACAATCTTTCTCCTCCCCATTTTTCCACACCCTGCACTTTCTTCTCAGCTCCTGTCACATTCCTAATGGGAGTTTTGCTATGCTTCCTTGAACATACCTTTCCTTACTTCCAGTCCTTTTATTTTGTGTTCAGCTCCCTCAAAGTCCTAGCCGTTCCAGGTATAACAGGTTGTTAGGACCAGCCTACAAGCTGGTGTTCTGAAATGGAAAGGGCAATGTACACCAGACAACCCTTATAGAGGTGCCAGGAGTGTAGGCAACAAACAAGAGTGTTTCTTCAGCCGTAGAGTGATGGTGGTAGTATGAAGCGAGTGAAAGGAAAGGAAGATGGCTATTGCATTCTCTTCTTAATCTTGGCTTTCTAGCAGAAAGTAGGGTAGCTTGAAGCCGCACTAATTTACAGTGCACCATTTGCCAAAGGCCCATAGGGGCCACAGCAGTGAAGCTGAAATGGATGCAGAGATGTTCTGGCATTTTCCCTGGTGGACAGGGCAGGAATGGCAGACAAGACTGTCACTGGCCTGCAGGAAAATTCCCCACACAAAAGCTGTATATTGTGTCTTGATGCAATGAAGGGTACTGAGATGAGCAGAGCTGCAACAGATGGTGCTGTCACCAGACATAACCAGAGACCAAATGACTCTTCCGCAGATTTGATCAGGACCACATTACCAGGTGTACAGAATTTGGAGGGTGCAAAGGTAGCTGAAAGCACAGGCTGCAGTTCTCAGAAGCATGGCACAGATTCAGTTGCAATGCTGAGGACCAGAAACAGAGTTTCAGCCCCTTTCCCCCAGCCCCAAATCCACTGGCTTTGCTTCCTCCTAGCTCAGAGGCTAGTACTGGACATTGAGTAACAGAATACCTGGGATCCAGAGCAAATGGTGCTGCCAAAAGATTGCTCACAAAAGCCAGCAGTGAAACTGGATGGTGGGAATAGAGGAGGGAAGTAAAGAGACCATATTTAGAGGCAACCAGCAGGTCTCTGTTTTTTCTTGAATCTGGGACACACATCATGCAGAAACCCTGATTTGACTGCTTGGGACTAAGTAGCTGCATCAAGTGATGCTGTTGGGAAAAGCCCCATTATCTGCCTAGTAAATGCATGCTTGTGGTGTCACCATTACTCAATGCAGGTCAGTAGAAATCTTCATGGGGGGGGGGGAATTTCTACATATTGTTAAAGACTTCTGCATTGCTTTTTTTTTTTTTTTTTTGTCTGTATTGATAGTTTTACTAAAATGTATAGTTCCATTTAAAAAGAATTTGGTTCTCATTTTGCTGATTGGAAGAAAACCAGGATGTGATTTAGAGCATGGTTGTCTGTTCAAATCTGCAAATTGCAGCATGTGTTCTGAAAAACACATGAATTATACCTCTTTTCCATAAGGCTGGTAAATATGAAACTGATGAGGCTTGGCTTTTCTTAAGCTGATAAAATAGTCATTGCTGATTATTTTAACAAAATAATTGACCTTATTGAACGTGCTGTTTTTTACATTTTGGAAAATGGTGGCACTTTATGATCCTCAGAGTTCCTTTTTATAAGCTTTGATTTTCACTGTCGCTGATTATCTGGTGACACCTGCATAGTCGCTGTGTTTAACGCTTGCCGTGGCCATGAGAGGCAGAGTGATTTGGTGAGTAGGGAACTTCCGCTCCATGAAATTTAATAAAGCCGGTGGGGGGTCACTTAGCAGGTTTCATGATCAGTGGGTCCTCCCGAGCAGCTACGGGAGGATGTGTAGGTAGATTTGGATTGGAACAGCTGTGGCACTACAGAGCAAAGGATTTCTTTTGGGGTGGATGAGCCAGCTGGCGAAAGGGTGAGTGGGGGCAGGGAGGAAGGCATGTAAAGCTGGGTGAGACAGGTGTGTTGTGAGATAGTGGGGAGGAGGCCTGTCAAGAGTATGCCTCAGTGCAAAAGGGGATTAAACGCTGGAGTGCTCAGGGTGAGGAGGGCTAGGTCTCTGTAGGGGTGTGTGTGTGTGTATGTGTGCGAACGGGAGAAACGAAGCCATTTTTTGTGCTCTGTTTAGAAATTGCATGCTGTTAATAAATCTTGCGCGTTGCAGGACTCCCGCATTGGCAAGGAAAAGGCTGGTGTGTGTTGTTGGCGGCCTTGCGTACACAAATCTCTCCTAGGCCTGCTGCTCCTGCGGCCTGTACAGACAGGCCTGCTTTTCTCAAAGATGAGGGATCAGATTCTTGCCCTCAGGGGGTTTCCAGCTAGCTTGCAGTTCAGAGAAGTCCTTTCTTTCTCCTGCTGTTCACACCCTGCAAAGAATTTTCTATCAACAAAAGAAATTGTTTTATAATCGACTGATGTTCATCCCCAGTCCTTGAGTATGAAAGGTGTTTTGAAGGACCAGAGAAATTTGTGAGGGCCTAGAACGTAGCCTCGAAGTCGTGAAAGCAGGGGACCACAGCCAGTGGCCCACAGAGCAGATGAGTTTTATGGGGGCACTCTAAAATCAGTAAGGCTGTCAGGCTCAGCTCTAGAAGTGGGAGTAATTAGACAAAATGGCAGAAAAGGAACAGTCCATCGAAAAAAGGAAGAGGGATGCCTGGTATTTATACTCTCATGGACTGAGAAGACTGTTACTCCTTCCACTTCTGTGACTGGAGTAGATGCCCCATCCCATGAAGACTGCTGAAATTCAATTGTAGATGGGACTGTACCTCAGAGTCCATAGGACCATGTCAAACTTGGATGGATCTCCTTTGAGTGCTATAGGTTATTTGTTCCAGGGAAAAGCCTATGTAGTTGAACCCTATTTGGTGGTGATTTTTCCAACCCTGTCACAAACCTACTGTTTTATGCAGAGGTGCAGAAAAGGCGTGTCATGATAGCCCAGTAAGGTCTCATCAGCATTAAGTTCCAGAGCTGTAGGATAACCTAGGAAAAGAGGAGAGTTTTCTCCCTGAAGAAAATACATGCTTTGGGTTTTGCACGAGTGCACGAGTTTCAGAACTGCAATATATAAATATGAGTGACAATAAGATTCTTGTTTGTAGGTGGAGATACTGAAGAATTCTTGTGGCACACAGTTGTCACTGAGGACTTCTCTCGTGTCCTTAGAGCCGTGAATGACAGTCTTTATTCCTCTCCTCAGGAGCGTGAAACATACTGTGGTCAGCATGCAGGTTCTACCCTCTCTGAAACACAGCTAATACCTCTATCTTGTGGAACTGTTATCCATCTGACACCATTGTTACAAACATTTTATAGTGGGAGATGGAGAACTTGCCATTTTTAAGACAGAGAGATGCATTGTAGTCTCATCCTCAGCGACTGAAGTATTAGGTGCTTCCAAATTCTATTTCCAGTATCTCTGTGCATATTATAGCCTTGGTTGTAGCCCAGGTCTCATATTCCTGCTGTAAAGCAGGCAAATGTTCATTTCTTTGCCCTTTCAAGATGCAATTATACACATGCTTCCAGCCTCTTAAATAAAAAAAAATCTCTAAGTTCAGGGAGAAAAAAAGGAGCTCAGACAGTCCAATTATTTCTTTAGGATGAAGATGGGGCAGGGCAACGAGGAGGGTTCCTGAGGAACATCATGGAAAGGAAGTCTCTCCAGATGGAGGCACACCCTCCAGCTCTCAGGCCACGAGGAGTGGTTCTTTTGGTTTAAGCTATCCTGTTTTAATTCATACTGTGATGGACTGAGAGCATCAATTACCACTTCTTATCTGAGGGACTGGGAACCTCTGGCTGGGCAGACAAGCTGTTTTGAGTTATCTAACCATACTTCAGGCTTTCATAACACAGCTGTCGCTTCCCTTTGCAATACAAACATCCCTGCCTGAGTTTGTGACAGTGGAGTCAATATTTTTTAGAGAAAGATGGATGTGTACGCTCAGGAGTTGGACTTGGTTACCTGACTGGTTTTATTGGCATCCCTGAACGTGTCCAGAAGCTAGTGAGTTTGGAAAGCAATTTTTTTGTGCTTATGAAAGGTGCTTTTAAAATGTCAAAGTTGAAATACTTTTCCTTAGCAAAAAATCGCCACTAAACCATTCATAACTGGCTGGGCATACAACCCTCTGAGAATCTGGGCTGACTCTATACCATTTTGTAGGAGATTTTTAGGATGTTAGAGACGGACCCATCTTGATGCTTTCTGTCCTAGCCAGGACAGTGCACTGAACAACATACAAAACCCTTTGAGCTGTTTGTGTCAGAATTGTTTGCTTACTCCATTTTCAAATGACCACATCCACATAATCCAAGGGATTGCCACATCATGATGCTCTGGAAGTGTCCTTTGGCAGTTGATTTACAGCAGCTAAATAGCAATGGGGTCAGTGGCCAACTAGCCACAGAAGCAGGAAATTGAATGACAACGAGAATAAATACTGTTTCATGGAGCTGCAGTGTCTGACAGTGCTAGAAGCTGTGAGCAATAGATCAGTGCCCAGAATATAACCATGGAGATGGTTCTCAAATGGTTGTTCAGCTGTGCCAGTAGAGATGGTGGTGTAAGCAAACAGCATATGAATTCACACTGCTCCCCCCACCACACACACACCTATGCCCCTACAAAAACATGAGCATTGTATTGCACTGGGGCAATATACATTAGGGTTATGATTTTAGTTTGGGATGGGTGGATTGATTGATAGATACAGTTATACAGAAGTGGTGCCTCTGCAGGTTTTCAAAGAATGAGAACAGCCATTCTTTGACAAATCTCTAGGATAAGCAGCATTTGGGAATTCCCCAACCCCTGGTAGCCTAAGTGATTGATGTGATCTGTGAGAATATAAGATTGGTAAATGAAAAATACTGTTTGGGTTGTTAGCCTGCCCACACTGTAAGGGGTGCCCATGATTAACAGTGTTGTCATTTTATATGTGCCAAAAGAATGGCAGGCACTTTATGGACATAAGGACTTGATCACAGACTAGGAAAGAAAGCAGAGACCAAGAAGAGTGGGAAGGAGGGCCTGTGACAATGTTCGTGTCTATTAGATTGAATAAGGGAGGTCAATTCCAGACTGTTTATAAGGTTTTAGACAAAGATTTGATTGCTTCTCCAGGAAAAGTGCCACCCCCACCACCCTATAGCAGTTTGTCCAAGTTGACCTCAGTGGTTTCCTGCCAAAAATACCTGTGAACAATAATGACTTGTTAATGATTTATCCCTGTGTTCTCAAGTGCTGCACTGATTCCTAATAGAAATAGAAACCGTGGAAGCAGTGCTCTGCAGACTTTCAGGTTTTGGCTACAATGGCTTTTTGTGCTGATACAATTACAGCAATGCAGATTGCCTGAGGAAACCCAGAACTTGGTGTATTGGGGAGTGTAAATACACATTATACAATGTAACATTAGAGAGTACTGGTGGGAAAATCAACTGACCAGTAGTCAAGAATTGTCCCTTCTGGAGTTTGTAGACAGTAGTAAGACCATATCCACTATTTTCGCATGTAGTTCGGTAACACCAGTCCCCATGAGGCACAGCTATTTGAAGAGTTTATTCTCTGCAAAGAAAGTTGCAGATTCGCCTTGCATTGACTATGTCTCTGGAAATGCAAGTGGCGAGAACGAGCTCTGTGTTTCTTCTCTGGGAGATGGGGATATGTAATTTGCACAAGCCATCAGGGCAGAAGTATAGATGCTTGTTGCCTAGAGGGCTGAGTTACAACATTAAAAAACTGTTTTCTATGCTGCCGGTATGGCTTTGTAATAAGTGCTTGATCAAACATCTTGCCTTGAGAGAGAGCACAGCAAGGAATTTCAGGTGAAGATGAAAAGCAGCAGGTATGTATAAAGGTAGGGTCTGCGCTTGCAACAGCCACCCTCCAATCTACCTCCGCCCTTCATATCCAGGAGAAAAGGAAAGCAAGCAAGGAATTTGGAGCCTGTGAGGGCAGCACAAATCAACTCAAGGTGTAGATGGCTGATTTAACACAACATAGTTTAGTTTTATCCCTGAAGAGCCATATCAGAAGCTCTAGACAGGGTTAGACCCTCCTCTCCAGTGTTCTTTCTTTGACAGGGACTAGCATTATTGTTAAGAAGAAAGAAGAAGAAACTCAAAATTGGCAGGTGTGAGGTCAACAGCCTCTTGCATTGGATCTCCTAATCTGTAGTAACCAGAAATGAGGGATAGACTTCTTGTAAGCAGGAGGGTTTTTTTCCTTTCAAAACTTCTTTTAGTCCTAGCTATTTTGACTCTAGATGTCTTTGTTATCCTTATACTCAGCCTTATTTTGGATCTTTTCCCCCTTCCTTACCTTTATACAAGATCGGTTAATGACAAAAGGATCCTCCAATTGAGGTGATGCGACACCTAACATCAGTGTGGCACCTAGCTTCATCCCCTAAAACAAATGGTCCATGAATGGTTCTGTTCTTGTTTTGCAGAGTAAAAAAACTTCTAGAACTAATTTAAACTGTTTTAAAATAAAGTTTGATCAAGTTTTTGGGTGGCCTAGAATAAAGACAGCAAGTAGTCTTCTACTTAACCAAATAAGTTATGTTATTTTCTGTCCCATTTGTCCTTAAAGCCACAGCTCCCTCTATGCTACTCTGAACGCTACAGCAGAGGTGACTGAAAATGGTAATTTCTTCACCTTTTTGGCCTCAGTCTCTTCAAGTGCAGGGCCAACAGTTGTGTCATCCTCGCTCCTAAGAATCTCTGCGTGAAGATGTGTCCATTAGTGATGAATGCTGGAGGTTTCAGAGGCTCCCAACAGGCTGAAACTAAGTGGAAGAGTTATGCTTACCCTCTTTAGGCTCCTTTGAGCATCTCAGCCAAGCTGTTTATATATCTGTGAAGTCTTCAGTTGCAGGACTCCCCAGAATGCAGGCTCAGTTACACACAGAAAGGCTGGCAATAGAATAGTCAAAGATGTATCTTCGAACTAACACAGAACGTTCTTGGGAGTCTCGTATGAGAATATCTTCAGTAAATAAAAAAGCTGTTATTGATTTTTTTGAAATCTACTGTGGAAATTATTTGCAGAGGATATGGCAGAACAAAGTATAAACAGACAAAAAAAAAAACAAGAAATGTTTGTGAAATCCATCAGGCTATTAATCACAGTGCTCTGGGTACATCTTCCTGCTCAGTAACTCCCTAAGCTTCTGGCTGCTGGTTGCCAGGAAGATGTAAAAAGTGGAAGATCGGTCTCTGAGTATACTCTTTTGATTTTTGAGAAACAGGTTGTTGGGTTGCATCAATTTTGGGTCTGACCCTGTGTGTCCACACTTAAATTTTTGTATCTACTCAACATCTGAAGACATCAGTGAAATCAGTTTTAGAACAATTCCAGCTTTTCTTTTTAAACTGATGCAACTTCTTTGTGTGACCATATGGCCTTAAAAACAGCAAGTGCATGTACATTGGAAGTGAAAGGCTGTAAATGAGCCAGGACATGGACCCAGATACCCTGTCTGTCGTGCCTCCTGTAGCAGCTGATGAGCTCAGCATCCCCAGGAGCCCAGAGCTGCGTTCTCTGCATTCCTATAGCTCCTTAGATGTCAGTGATGTCATTGATAGCAGCCAGGGAAATGCGGATCCCAGAGGGCCTGAACTCATGTCTTAGCAAGTAAGCGTAGGAGGAACCAATTTTTATACTATACCATACTGTACTAGCAAGTTTTATTGAATCAAATCACACAAAATATATTTGCATCTACATTTCTGTCTCCTGGCAATACTACAACATTCAGCAAGAGATTTACTTCTGTCCCTCAGCGGTCACTCCTTCATTCCTATTGGTACATCAGAATAATGTGTGCCTGAAAAGCAAGTCATTTATTCCTTTAGCTATTCAGCAATCCTCACCATTATGCCTAGAACCTGCTGACACTTGTCATGTTTCAAGCACACAATTGGCACCATGTAAAGGCATCAGCCCTTCTCAGAAAAAAACATCTCCTGGAAACTCCATCTTTTGTGTCATAGACAGGGCCATGTCAGCCTGCGAAGGAAACACTTATGTATTGTTTGTGCAAGACAAACATGCCTCTTCTTGGGAGCACAGGAGCAAAATTTTAGTATTTATTTTCATATTTTTATTACCTGGCCTTTTCTGCAGAGAGCTTTTAGACCATGGCGTACAAGCACTACTGCAGCCTCCTAGTAGAAATGTGAAGCATCAGTCCATTCTGTTTGCACTGGTGTAGCCTGCTAGTTTTAAACCAGGGCTGGATTGAATCAGTGTTTTCTAAACAATGGTCTGTGGACCACTGGTGACCTTGAAGTCATGGTAACTCGGTCTGCAGCTAGTCTACTGAGCTGTATTAAAAAGCATTTTCCAACATAAAATTTGGTGGCAGGGAGACTGATGGTCCATGAGGAATGCTTGTATCTAAAATGGAGAGTTTTTTTTTTTCTAGTTGTGTTTAGGATGATGCCTATGATAGGAGCTTCCAGGAGCAACTCATGAATACAGAAGTTAGTTTCTGCTCTCACTGAAGGCAGCATCAAAAGTTCTCTACATTTTAGTTGGTGCAGGACTGGGCGGTAAGATGGAGCAGTCATCTGTAACTGTGGTATTTCCTGCCTTGGAAGCAGTTTGCTGTGTAGCCTCAGTGTTTCTTGAATGTGTCTCTGTGTTATTCAGCTGTAATTAGAACAGCTTGCCAGTTCTTGATTTCATCCCTTCGTTTCTACAGTATTTCCAGACTTTATGCAGAGTTTGCCCCAGAGTACTGGGGCTTGTTTTCTAAACCGAATTTAGCAGGCCCTTGTACCTACACCTGCATTTTTTCAGCTGCAAATAACAATGGAAGTGATTTTATCTAATCTCCCACCACCTGGTTTGTTCTTGTCCACACTCTTAGGCATGAGGGTGATGAAAACACATTTGGCAGTAGCCAAGTAGCTTTAAGCTGTGTAACCACCAGCGTTAACACAACCACCCAGAGTATGTCAATGTAAAGAACAATGTATGGAAGCAGTGGCCTTGTGCAGGCAGAACTCAGGGGAAACCCTGACAGCCAGAGCTTGCTGACTGTACAGTATTCTCTCACAATAAATTCTGCAAGACCAAACCAGCGCAGGCAAAGTCCTAGATAATGTCCTGTAGGGAAGAGTCTTGCACTGACCCATTGAGAGCAAAGGCTGTTAGCGACCCCTTCAGTGTTTCTATTTCTCTGTGCGACTCAAGTGGCTGGTCCCCGGGACACCTTGCCGGAGCCGATACCGTGACTTTCTAGCTTGGACTTCAGGAGTGAATGCTGAAGGCCCCTCCTCTATGCCAGCATTTCAGTGCTGTGCTTTGGAAGGACTCCAGGCAAGCAGTGAAGGGCTCTTTGATAATATCTGACGGGCGGGTAAGAATTTTGGGCAGCAGCCAAGATACACATTGCCTGTAATCGTTAACTCAGTCTGTAAACAGTTCAAACGGCACTGAAGAGGCCGTCAGTTATTACATTAGAAAAAGCCTTTCATCTCCCCGCTCAGAAGCCAGCCGTACAGTACTGGCCCCTGCTGAGCTGACTGTAGCTGCAGGTCTGTAGGCAGGGCATACAGTGCTTGGTCATACAATGAGCCCTGCGCTGAATGGCTGACCTTCAAACCTTCAGCGCTGAAGCAATAACTAAATCATTAGTTTCCTTTTGTTCTGCACCTGGCTGAGGCTGTGGAGCCTAGGGATATTCGGGGGGAGGGTACGGGATTCGGGAGTCAGACAGTGTTCTCTCCTTCCCCCTCCTGTGCACAGCTACAGCCAAGAAGCCTCTGCAGGGGTGACTCCTGCTTGTCGTGCCTGCAGCTTTTCCCTGTGAGCACAGGTTCATGTACACTTGTGACTAATGCCCATATTTCACTAGCGGCTCTGAAAGGCTCCTGTGTACTATTGCTGTTTCTCCAGAAATGGCCTGAGAATCCTTCAGGTGGCCATGCTGGGGTTTCAGGCCCACTTCAGGGCCCTGCTAGCTCCAAGCCAGAATGGAGGCTGCATTTCTGCTGAGCTTTATCTTTAGAAAAGTGCTGGAGGATTCCCTAGGCCAGGTCAATCTAGGGAAAGTCCAGTGGTCTCCTTCCAGGAAGGGATCAGCCTGGTGTGCTTTACTGGGAGATGTGTGGCATTTCAGAAGAAATTATGGCGTAATCTGCCCCAGGCAGAGTTTCCTTCTCAGTCTTTGTTCTTCTAAATCTGTTATCTTCTTTCTAGAAGAGCAAGAATGCTCTTTTTGGCATCAACTTTCAAAGCTCCAACTTTGATACCCAGATCAGCAACTTGCTGGTAGAGGAGGAGCTATTTCAGTCTGCTATGGTAAAGTGATCTGGGTTTGTGTCGATCTTTGTATCTGGCCCATCATTTCAGAGTTGCTTTTGGAGTCAGAGTTCTCTCCTGTAAAGGTGTTTGATATATCAGTGGTGGAAGACTTCATGTCTGTGCCACTGCTGAGTTGGTCCTGAATGACAATACAGATTTGTGTTTGAGTGGCAGAAGCATGCTGCTGGGCTGCCACGCTGTCTGCATGGCTAGGGTTTTGCCTGTGCTCAAAACTATTGCTGAGGGCGCAAGACTTCTGGCTCAGGAGCAAGACTTCTGTGGGTTTTGTGGAATAGTTTTATCTCCAAGCTGAAAAGGGGGTCAGTATTGTGCCGCAGGTCATTGTGTAAGAGGATCTTGGAGCATGGAGATTGCCAGTGGCATTGTCCCCCAAAATGGGAGCAAGTTGAGCCTGCTAAGATATATAAGGTAAGCAGGTAGACACGGATTGGATACGATTCATTTGGTCTTGACAGAGTGTCTGCAGTGTATTTAGAGGCAGCAGGAGTGTGAGCTGTTCCTCCCATGACTTGGGCCAGCTTGCCTTTACTTTCAATTAGCGGTGTGAGTCAGGGCTGATCAGAGAACCTCCCTTTGCCTTTGGTATTCCAAAAGGGATGCATGGACCAGAGAGAGACAGTGTTTAACCAGGCATCATGACAAAACTTTGACAAAAATTTCCTTGTTCTCCCTTATTATCAGGATGGTGGCCATATTAAAACAAGTGATATTTGATTCCTCTGTGTTGAACCTTTCCATCCATGGGGAAGCAAACTTCAGCAGAGCTGTCGGTAGGACAGTGAAGCATGCAGCTAGTGTTCTCTCGACACCATGACCACATCTGTGCAATTAGAAAGAAAAAATCCAGACTCAGTGACTCATCTAAGACATCTAGTCCTACATGTGATAATCAAATAAATGTCCCTGTTGGGGTTCAGCACTTCTCTTTGCTGTTGCTCACCAGCTTTGTAATCAAAGGGAAAATGAGATGCAGTTATTGACTAGAGGCAGATTTACTGGATCAAATCCTCAGGTACTGCTGACCCTTTAGACATACTGAAGAAAACGTAGCTTACGAGCACGTGTAACGGAACAAACATAAGAGTATTGCATTAGCAGTATGTAGATCCTTTGTCTCCTCTCCCACCTCTTGCCACTCCTTCAGGGGACTAGGATGCTTGTCTGAGTTATTCACACTTGGAGGTAGGACCAGAATCTCTCTAAGAATAATGTGTTTGTTATCAGTATATGTGTTTGTCTGTGACTCACATGTGGGAAAGGTGTGTTTGCTGTTATAACAGGTCTTGAAACTTTATGCAGGCAAATTAAAAAGCCTATGTCCTGATGGCTAAGCTCCATGCCCAACGGTCATAGAAGCAGCAATTTTTCCTCAGGCCCTTTGAAACACTCTGCCACGCCATAGTTTTCAAACCAGCTGTTTTTGTCTTCTTCCTGGTTAATGTCCACTTCATCTCCCAGCCTCCTCATTCTCCCACCTCATTCCAGCAGCACCCCACAGCACCTTTCGGCTCCACTGTAGCTGCAAGGCAGCTTCCTAACTGCATCTCCTATACCAGTCTTTTTGGTAGCATTCTCTCATTCCTGCTGCTGTGTCTGCAAGTAGAGTGATAGCTACATATTGGGGTAATTTAGTGTTAGAGGGGCTTCTGCTGAGCTGATACAGCAGAAGGTTTAAGATAAACTGAAGAGTCACTCTTATAATGGAATAAACATATTCATAACCGCAGGGAGGAGGATCTGATGACTGGAGCTGTCTCACTGGAGCAGTGTAGCTGGTAGGAGCATTCCTCAGGCTTACTCTGTGCCATGGGAACACAGAATTGCTCTGCATCATGAACTAAGGACTGTCAGTACTTTGGTGAAACAGAACATGTAACTGAGAAAGACAGGGAAACAGGTATCCCCTGTTCCACCCATGCCATGCAGAGGTCCCAAGAGGTTTAACTGGTGTCAGCATTTGCGATTGTGTTTATGCTCTGACAAACTACTTGGAGATGCACAGTGAATTTCATGTTTGGCTATCAGAGCTGGTAGATCTCCCTTGCTTCTTCCTGTGGCAATCCTATCGTAGGTTCCTGGGCTCCATCCTTGGCATACCACTGCAGAGGGTCAGTGATGCTCACAATGAGGTCAGTTCTGGCAGCAAAGATGGGGAGAAGAGTATTAGAGCACTTCTGCCTGCCCTTTTGAAACCTATGGAGGACTATAATTTATTTACATTAGAGCCTCACCAAGACACTTCCAGCATGGATCAGGGCTGAGATAAACATGGCATCCACAAATAAAGAAACATTCTTCTTCTGCCCTAACAAGCAGTTAGTGACTCTGTGACAAGTGACTCTGTGACAACAAAAAGCATAACAACTGGGTGAAGCAAGTAGGTCAGCGGGGAGTAGATACCTCAGAATGACAAGCAGGAGTGACGTGATGATGTCTGAGATGCTGAGTCCTCTAAAAAGGCCGCCATTCACTGTGCCTTAGGCTCTTTGCTTATCTCCTAACTGTTGCCAGGTTCCCTTCTGTTTTGTTATGTAGCTTACCTGCGAGGGAGTCTGTTCAACAAGGCATTTCCATTCGCTGTAACCTCCTGCACCAACTGCACATGCCAAATACTCCCAGCTTTAGCAGGTGGAAGGCCTTGTGCCCTGAACAAATCAACATTAACTTCTCCAGGCCCTGCATGCTTGAGTATACAGGATTCCTGCAAAGTCTTGTGCTTGTATTGTAGTAACAGGTATGAAGCTGCTGGCATGTTTGTGAGATGGACTGTAGGAAAGCTGGTTCTGGGTCAAAGTCAGAAATCACAAAGCTATTTCCTGTAATGCAGTAAGGCAGAGGCTGGCACTGCTAATCTTCTGAAGGAGCCTGTGGTGCAAAAGAAGCTCTCCTGGCTCTCTGACATTGAGCACAAATCTCAGCTTTGTTATTTTATTTAATTTTTAGCCAAAATAGTTGTGAAGAAAGTCTCCCAGCAGAGAGGTAAGTGTGCAGCCAGTGGTGGTGCCCAGTGAGTCTGCAGACACTGGTGCAGCAAACCCTGAGCACAATCCTTTCTTCTGTAATTCCTCTACACAGCCCTCTGTGAAGCCCTGAAATGGGGGGCTCTCGCCTCATGGTTGTTGGAGGAAGGTGGGCAGATATTGAGGTAGGAAGGATGGTACTGCAGATTTTGAGAGCAATCAGGGACTGTGAGAGGAGCAATGGGAAAATGCTCTTAACTCCCACCAACAAGGACAGGTTTGAGGGCAACAGCTCTCCCTTTGTGAGCACATAACATTGATTAACTGCAGTGTGGGGTGACAGAAGTGTGATTCTTTGCCTAAAAAGGAGAGGACTGAGAACATAATGTAAAAATGGTCTACCTGAATCAGACCAAAGGTTTGCCTAGCCTGGTGTCCTGTTTCTGACAGTAGTCAGTATTAAATGCTTGGGTAAAGCATGCAGGAATAGAGCAAATACAGTGTGATAGTTCCTTCTGTGCAGCCTCCCAGCTTCTAGCGAGCTGTGTCTCAGAGTCCTCCTGAGCCAGAGGTTGTATCTGCATCTTTGTGTTTAACAACTCTTCATGGTCTTTTGTTGCATGAATTTGTCTAATTGGTTTTTAACCCAGACTTCTGGTGTGTGCAGCATCGTGTGGGAATGAGTTCCACAGTTTCACTGTACCTAGAATGAACTGTACTTCCTTTTGTTTGTTTTAAAATTTCTACCTGATAATTTCATTTGATGCCCCTAGTTCTTTTGTTTGAGAAATAGTAAGTAATCATTCTTGATTTACTTTCTCTGTGCTTTTTGTGATTTATGTATCTCTAACGTATCCCATCTCTACTAGACTCAAGAATCTTTGTGTATTTAATCTCTTCTTATATAGAAATAGTTCCTTCTTTTTAAGATGGAGTGACCAAAAAGTATTGTAATATTCAAGATGTTGGCACACTGAGGCTTTATCTAGTAGATTTTTCTATTTTTTTAATTCTTTTACTAGTAATGCTTAATAGTCTATTCATCTTTTGACTACAGGTCATTCAACAAGTGTTTCAATAAAATTACCCAGAGTGACTCCAAGATCTTTACTGAGTTAAGAGCTAACTTAGAGCTCATCCCTGCATGAAATAGCTGGATATATTTTTTCTTACTTGCATTTTTTAACATCAGATGCTCTTTTATCATTCAGTCACTCAGTATTTTGAGATCCCTTTGCTGCCAGTTTTAATATTTACCAACTTGAATACTTATGTATTACTGAAAAACTTTGTCTCCTCACTATTTCTCTCATTTTCCAAATCATTTATGAATATTCTGGACAACACTTCTGAAACTGTATTGGTAAGTTCACTCCATTGTAAAAACTGACCTATTTTTTTTCTGTTCTTAGTTCCTGAGAGGATCTTGGATAGTATTTCATAATATTCTGTCACCTTTCTTAGCTTTGATCTTGTAATAGAAAAAGAAAAGGAGATACCGGTATACAATATTAATTACACTTATTCCCATACTTACTGACTGCTTCAGGGAAGCCCATAGCTTTGCGAGGTGTGACTTTTCTTTACCAAAGTCATGTTAGTTGTTCCCCTTTTGTTCATTATACTGTTTTCCACTGGTATCTTTGTCATGAAAGTCAGGCTTATTGATCTGCTGGCTGGATCTCTCTTCAAATTCTTTTTCAAATTTAGCTCTGTATTTGCTGCCTTCCATTTTTCTAGTATTGAGGCCAATTTAGTGACAAGCTGTATGCTGATGGTAACAGTTCACCATTTCCATCTATGTTTTTTTAGAGTCCTTTGATGAATACCATCTTGTCCTGTTCTCTTCCTCTCTTTTCTATGATGTCCTTTATTGGTTGGTTCTAAAATGTTTTTTACTGACACTTCAGATCAAGTCAATTCTTTTGACTCATCCACCATAAAGAAAGCCTCTGGTATGTGAAGTACTCTGAATTCTCTTGTAGAGAAAACTGAGGCAAATAATTCATTTAGCTTTGCTGTTAAGAACTTTTCTATGAGCAGTCCTTTTTCAACCATTGTCCCTGAAGACTCTTGTGTGAACAGAAAAAGGAATGATATGTTTAATGGTTACTGGGAAAAGAAAGAGAATAATCTCTTCCATGGGCATAGTTGATTCAATAAAAATTAATAGGCTTAAACTGCCGCAAGACAGATTCAGATCAGGCATTAGAAAATACCATGTTAAGGAGAATGAAGCACTGGACTAGATTGCCTGGGGTGGGTAAGGAATCTCCATTTTTGGAGGTCTTGAAAACAGGTTAAGCAAGTGTCTCTGAGGAATGTTTTAGGTCTAGTTGATCCTGCCTTAGGGCAACAAAATGGGCTAGATGACCTCTCAAGGTCATCTTTTTTCTACTGTTTTATAAATGGAGCCCCAAGTGAGAATCTAGCAGTCCTTTATATCTGGCTTTCCCCAGGACATTTCCATGGGTACTGGGGCCCCTGTCTCACCAGCCTCTGCAGGTTTAGCTCCTGGCTGCTCAATATCAGTTAGTTTCCAGGCCCAATATATGAGTGGGTGCAAGCATGGTGGGAGGGATGGGTTGTTATGAAGATAATGGGTCTACTGGGAAGAGAGTGGCAAAGACTACTAGGATAAGTTCAGAAAAAAGGTTCAGTATTTTAGGAGAAGTGGTGTGGAAGCAAAAGACAGAAAAGAAGGAGATGCTGTAGGGTAAGGAAATGGGCAAAAAGAAATGGTTGTGGCAGCTGGTGCTACAGAGGTCCCCAGCCTCGGAGAGTGCCCTGCCCAGCAGAGTAGGGGATGTTGTGCCTGGAGAAACCCTTTGCTTCTGAAGACTGTGAGCCAGTTTGCAGCCACATATGTACAATTCTTGGTTTCAGAGGGAATGAGGGATCCTGACTCTACAGCCCAGTGGCAAGAGCAGGCAGCTGGAGCATGAGTCCTTTCTGCACTGAGGAATCTCATAATCATTTGGTTTTCCACGTGTTCGCTGGATTATTTTCTGAGACTACCCTTGTCCTGTGACCACAACATGCAGCCATGCTCCCTCATGCAAAATATAAGGAGTAGTGGAAGTGCCAAGAAATCCAATTGTAGCATGTTAGTAGTAAGAGCCAGATCTTCCTGCTTTGTTGAAGCTTGATGAGTTACCAGAATAGCACCAAAAGGAAGGAGAAAGTGGAAGAAAGAGGAAGGAAGTGGTCTGGAGCAGTGATGAGTGGAGCATGTTGCTTGGGTAGATGACAGTTATGTCATTAGGTGAAGAAGAATCCTTCCCAGCTGCCACCTGAACTTTTCATCAGAGTGCTGAGGAAGGCACCTGGACTCTTAGCCTCAAGATGTTATTAGCGCCTAATGAGGAATTTGTTACAGAGTAACCAGGGAGCCACTAGTCTGGATCAGATCCACCGTCCTAGAAATAGGTGACCGTGGGGCAGCTCCCCCGCATGAAGAAGGGGTCTCAGCTTGCAGTCATATTGCTTATTTGTTGTTATACTGGCACGGTCTCAGTTTACCTGCTCTGCCTGCCATGCCCTTTGTAGGTGCAGTTGTGCCCCTGGCAGGAATGCACAAAACAAAGGACCCTTGCTTGTCAAGGGAGATCAGGTGTCCCAGAGGGAAAGAGGAAAAGACCACAATGGCCAGTCGTATCAGAAAATCAAAGGGAAGGTTTTGAGGCGTTCATCAGCAGGTCTTCCCTGGCAGTAGCCACCTCAGTTTGCTGCCTGGCTTCTCTCTGGCCCCTCCAAGGCTGCTGCCAGTGTTTCATGTATGCTCCCCAAGCTCATTTGGAGCTGCGGCAGCTTATCTTAATGTGGCGCTCATTGCTCTTATTTTCAGTGTTTATCATTAACGTTGTGATTAGGCACAAAAATGCTAGTCACAAAGAGGCTGCTCTGTGCTCAGCACAAAGAAATATCCCTTGCCTCCCAGAGTTTACTGCCTGAAGAAAGTTAAAGCAGCCCCACAAGCCATTCCCAATAAGGGCCAGACACAACTCCAAGCAGTGCCAGGATATGTTCCTTCTTCCCAGTTCCAGAAAGCTGCAGGTAGAGACATCCTCTCCCCCTAATTACCCAGCAAGCCTGGCCAGCAATGTTCTTCTAAGAGCTGCCAGTGCCTCGCCACCATTACTGAGAAAGGGATCCACAGACCCTTACAGCCCAGCCAGCCCTTCCCGCTGTGCAGCGCTTGTGTCCAGTCCGTCACTCAGCCGTCTGGGCACAGCTGTCTTGTTTCACTGCTGAGCAGTAGCACATCTGGTAGGACCCTCAAAGTCCTTCTGATCCTTCCCTAAACCATGCTGGTCTCTATACCAGAACAGGCTGCCAGCATCCCATCTCTTGGCTTGTGGTAATGAGACCCTCTGAAGTTTCTTGTTGTTCCTGTTTTGCCATCCGCAGACACAGGTTTTCTTCAGTTTGAAAGAAAAAGTAAATACAGTGTTGCCTTCAGTATGTTACTGGCTGGGTGTTGCTGCCTGGGGGCCGCGACAGGTTGGGGATGGCTGCGCAGGATTATCAGGTCGGTTGCAATGGCAGGGCCAGTTTCACCACTGCACTCCAGCTGCTAGGCTTTCTCCAGAGTTCCAGGAACTCCTCTGTAAAGGCTCAATAAAGTCAGCAGGAGGGTTAATCTGGGTTATCTTTGAATTATTAGAAGTATCACGAGACATGCTCTTTGTATTTCCTGTTTTGTGCTTTTGCACGATTATTAAAATAATATATTAACCAAAACCCAGAAAACTCCCAGTCAAGCAAACATAATATAAGAGTAATGGCACTGTGAAGAGAAAAAGGCAGAATTGTTCCGTAAAGCCAGCTAGGATCACAGACAAATGCCACGTTCATCTTTGCATGGGCAACGCCTGCCATTACTTCAGAAAAGCACTGAGTTACTTGGGAGCTTTCCTGAACTCCCAAGTCTTAACACATTTGATTGCTTCCCTGCAAACCCTGAGCTATGACTTTCTAAAATTGATGTTGCTTGGCTCAGTACAATTACACATCTTGAAGTCTAAATTATATACCATTTTGACATTTTTTGTCTTCTCATATTACTATGGATTAGATAGGAAGGGTGAGATCCCAAGGGAAAGATGAATGAGAGAATGCCAATCAAAAGAACATGCTAGTTAATTAGATGCCATATTATCCCGTGGACATATTTTAAAATGTAACAGGTTATGCCTTCAGAAAATGTTCATGGTGCTATCCTTTACACCTCGGTGTTTGAGCTCCTGAAGGATAGCTGAGAATCTTAGGTTTGATTTTTTTAATATCAATATTTAGCCCTTCTGATCATAGGCATTAGATTTCTCAAAATCTAGACAATGAATAGACCCCAAATGTCAGTGGTGTTTTGAAATCCTCACCCATTTTTATGTCACTTTCATGGTTTTGTAAGATCTATTCCTGTTCTGAGATACCTAGCTCCTGATTTTGTAGTGTCTGTGTGTTAGTTCATTCAGAGTTGGTGCAAATTTCTGTTGCTTCAAAGCACAGGCAGAATCTCACAGTGTCAAACATGAACATGCCTCCGTGACTGAAAGCAGCATCCATTCCACTTTTCTAATGGGTATAACCATATGATCAAAGGGGCAGTCTCTGCAAATTACCCTGCCAGGGGGGAAACTGTGATTCCTGTGGGGTCACCATATTCACACATGGGTAACCGAGAGCAGAAGGCTGCCCTGAGCCAGGAGAGCTTAGTGGGAGGATAAAGGAGCCTTTGATCTTCAGCAGGAAACTCCACCTTGTTTCAAGCCCAACTTCAAGGGGATCTTCGCACTCGCACGGAGCAGTTGTACAGGCAGGTCTCCAGGGAGAGGAACAGCCCGCCTCTACCCAGAAACAAATGCTGCTGCACCTTTTCTGAACTCCCTTAAATCTTTCTCCTGGTGTGTTGGAAATGACCTCAGAGCCACCTAACAAAGAAGCACTTGTGCAGAACCGGCCGGGCCCTGGGCTTGCTGTAGCTTTGCCACAACTCCTGGGCCACCTCCCCGTTGGGTTGTGGGAAGGGGCTACAGGAAGGGCCCTTCATTCCCAGGGATTCCCCTGGCCTCGGTGGAGTGAACAGGCCCGCAGCCAGGTCTCACACTGTAGCTGAGCTTGGCTGAGAGGGGCAGGATCCGGCCAAGAGCCCCACCAAGTGGTAGGAGCTCCCTTCTGCAGCTCCAGGGGTTTTGCTGAGCTGTTTGGGTGATAGATACTCATCTCTTGGCCCAGGTAGTTACAGAAACATTTTTGCATGAAGTCATCCCTGAACTGGAGGCTGCAAGAACAGGTGGGGCTGGGCAGAGCTTTGGCTGGATCTGGCAGGCGCAAAGACAGCAGCGCATGGTGTGCCAGGCCTTGCCCACGCTCTCCAGCCACCTCCTAATTCTGAGCAGACATCTTCAGCCTTTTTTTTCCACTGTCCATCCCCAGCCCCTTCAGCCTGTTGCTGAGGTATTTGTGTCTTCTCTGGCCACATCTCCGATGGGCAGAGATTTCGGCTGCCAGGACCCTGGAGGCCCAGTGAGGACATTTTGCATTTCCGAGTGGCTGGAGGTGCCACTTGTCTCCCCTGGCTTTTGATGTGTGCAGTGCAGATGGCTGCATCTTAACTAATCATCTACACTCCTTTGTTGTCAACAGCAAGAAATGGGCACAGTTCATCTCATCCTGAAGTACATGACTAAAAATGGCCCAGATGAGTTGCACTCCCTTGAAGTACCTGTTTTTGCTGATGAGGAGTCTAAGTGATCCACTCATATATTAAATGTCAAGACTGGTGTGTCTGAAGTTAGGTGAAATGATCCCCATCCTCCTCCCCGCCGTCCCCCCACCCAGTGGACTTCTGCAATAAGCAACTGTTGGAGAGAAGGAAACATCATCTGGCTGATACCGACCCTGCCCCATTCCCCAGCTCTTGCCAGCCCCATGCTGGCTGAGGGGATGAGCTCACATCAGCTGGCAACTTTGCATACCCTGGATCAGTGCTGGGGTCAGGCAGCAGCCTGAGGATGAGGGCACTGTTTCTCGCAGCCCCTGTGTCAACACAGGCATGGATGGCTAAGGGAGGACGGAGAATGTGGGGTCTCCCTCAGCCTGCTCCTGCAGCTATATATAGGGGCCAGAGCAGGGATCAGAATTTTTCATCCTATTTTTAAGTCTGCCAAATCAACAGCCTTTTTGTACAGCATTGGGATATTGTTGTAAAATTACTTGAGTGGTATGTAATCTTCCTTTTTATTATAACTTTGAGCTTCCTTGCTTGTTTCCCACACTTCCATGCACTGATGCCTTACTAAAAGCTGTCCAACAACCTTAGTACTTACAGGCTTTTCTTACTGTACCATAACCTCTGTGTGCTTCATACACCACCACTTAGTCACAGAACACCTCAGAGAGGAGGAAGCTAGCCAGCTTTTCTAGGAAGAGATGGGAGATTTATGCAAGGTGACAGGACTCCCAAGAGAGAGCCAAGACTTGAATTCCAGCTTCCTACAGCCTCTAGTCATTCAGCCCAAAACCATCTTTCCTCTACCGCTAGACTGAAAAATCAGCAACAGTTTTATGCTTTTCAGACAGGGATCAGAAAAGCACTCAGCAGATGTCATTGTGACGACAAATGCACAGGCATAGGGCACTGCACGTCACAGCTGTGCCCCGGCAGCAGGACAGGCTCTGCATCACCTCGAATGGGTTTTACCACTGAAACTTTAACCAAGTGCTGCTGGCAGATGTTAGCCCCACACTTGTGTCTCCACAATGTGTGCAGATATAGCTGGGGCAAGCCTTCAGCTGCTGACTTCAGCTCCATGACACCATGCTGAGCTGCTGGCTCTGCTTCTGCAAGGTGTGATGGTGGGCTCGGTCAGCCCTCTGTCCACAGAGCCAAGATCAGTTGGTCTGTAGCTCTTGTCCACTCAATACAGTGTTTGAAGGGTTTTATATATGTCTGCGGGGCAGAGAGAACTTGGGCTGTCCTTGTACCTCTGATCAGCAGTCTGCAAAGCAGGAACCCTGGTCCGACTCCTGTTGCTGATGGCACTTATGTGAAATATCCCTTTCTTTCCCAGTGCCTTATTTTCACCTTCTGAAGATGAGGGAGCCTGTCTCCCTGGAAGATGCTCTGCAGAGGTGCATGGCCACACTGGGCTGACCCACCTGCCTAGATCCTGTCCTGTGCTGTCTCCCTCCATCGGCTGCAAGCTCTGCTCCTTGCTGTGAGCAGTTTGCCTCAAGCTGATGACCATTTTTCCAAGACTGACTTGGGGTGTGATTATCAAGATTTCTTCCTCTCCCATCTCATTCCTGGTACTTCTCTACTGCTGCCTGCATTCAGTTTCTCACTACTTCCTTTGGCTTCTTATCCTCTCTAAATTTATCAGAGAGGTGTTGAGTTCAGCAGCTGAGATACAAGAAGCACTGATTCTTTAGTGCAGTGGCACCAGAAGTTTGCTTCTGCTGTTATCCCTTAGCCCTGCCCAGAGCTCACTACTCTGGGAGCAAGCTGGCTGTGTGTGTAAAGTGAGTCCTGAGGCCTTTGGACACAGGCATGTCTCGCAGCACAAGCACCTATGCTGTCAGGATGCTCTGTCCCAGAAATCAAGGGCTTTGATTCCATAAGCTGTTCTGGCTTTGGATATCTGTGACTGTGACAAAGCCAGACTTGTGTCTAGCTCATGATAGAAACTGTATCTTTCTCTGTGACATTTTCCTGCTGGACCAAAAATCTGACAGTGACTTGCTTCTTACAGCATTCAAAGCCACAGTGACACTGCTTAATATCCCGAGCTGTCAGACAGGGCCATGATGTACTCAGTGGGGTGAAGTACTTGTGATGCCTACTGCAGGGGTCCTGGAGGTATCCTATACCCTGTTCTGAGGAGGTCCATAAGGCACAAAGCTTGCAGTAGGCTTGAAACACCCTTTACAGTGCTGATCCCCAAGATCTGAGTTTCCTTTGCTTTTTTCCATGCAGTCCCATCCGCTGTCCCTGTGCAACACCAGTGAGGATGAACACACTGAATCAGGATTCATCACCATTGTCAAGCTTGAACAGCCAGATCGAGATCCCAACCCATGCCTGTCATTGGCTAACAAGGTATGTGCAAAAATGCCCTGAATGGGATGAATCTGTAAAAAGAAGCTGTTGTGCAGAAAAGAGTAAAAGCGAGAGGAGGTTGCAGGGTAGAAAAGAGCTGTTGAAAGGTGGAGAAAAGGCAATGGGTAAAGGGAGGTCTCCTGGGAGAAGCACTGTGCCGGCCAACCTCAATATCCTTCTTTCTCTGCTTTTTGGACTGCCTAACTTTGGTGTGGAACTTACTCCGATCTGACTGCTCTGGAACAGCTCAGACCTTTTCCCAGCACCACGTAAGCTTTTTGCCCACCAGCCTTGTGCCCTTCCCTCTGTTCTGCAGCCTCCTATTGCTTGCCAGCCTGTTGAAGAGATTTGCGCTTTTCTGTGCCCCTTTTCCTGTGCTTTGTGTGAAAAATGGATGGAAAACATCTTCTGTGGCTATGTCTTTAAAAATAATATTGTAATACTTCACTGGAACTGGCACATCAAGAATCAGCGCTGAGCAATTCAGACAAATGCAAACCAGATGATCCAAAATTAGGACACAACTCTTTAACAGTGAGGGCCACTGTCCACATTACAAAGTGATGGGAGATCTTAGATGTCTTCAAATCAGATCTCCTGTGAATGAAGTGCCTTAGTCAAACAGCAGTTACTATGTCAAAAGCTGAAGTCACTGGTACAATTCTCTGGTAATAGGGAAGTCAGGTAAGAACGAGGGTCGTTATGAGCCTTAAAATCTTTGTGCCTCTGATAAATTTGAGTGAATAAACCTAACAGTATCTTTTTCTTCAGTAATTCAGTCTACGTCCTTTTATCATCGTCTCTGTATGAAATGTTGTGTTATTTTCCATAAGCAGCATACAAACATTAAAAAAAAAAGTTTTTACCTGTTTTTTGCTTTATTTGGACTGTGTTCAGGTGATATAGCCCCTGTTGTCTGCTTACTGTTGGTGGTGAAATACTGGGGACGGGGTCCCTTTTCTGTCTTCTCTGCAGCTCAGCTGAAGAGGGCAGGCAAAACTTTTTAGCAAGCAGTCCTTCCTGTTCAGCATCTTTCCTGGCTTCTCGTTCAGGTACATCACACCGTTTCACAGGGTGTGAGAACCCTGCAAGGTTTCCCCTCACATAGCCTGGATGCCTGCAGGACATCCTTGTGCACTGCTTCCAGGGCAGCCTGCCTGTGATGAACGTGAGAACGAGGGCTCTGGAAGGGCCTTAGGGAGCTAAGCTGGGTACTCCAACTCTCCACTGTCTGTCCAGACGTGCCCATCACATTACAGTGGTCCCAAGCTGCCGCATCTTGTTGGGGAGAGCGTTGAGGGTAGAAGCAGCAACAGCTGATTTGATCTGTGCAACTAACATGGAAGATCTTGAACAGAGAGGAAAGACCAGCTTCAAAACTCATCTTCTAAGAAGCTAAAAAGAGATTTTTTTCAAACTGTTTTGATAGTTTCCCCCTTAACCTCTCCTGACTCAATCTCTGATCTGAGTACTGGAAATGCTGTTATGTTACTGAGTCCACGGATTGGCTGTGGAAGGTCTGCACAGGGAGGACACCACCTTGGTCATCCAAAATAGCTCCTGATCTCTTCTCCAGGACTTCTAACCCTCCAAAGGAAATAAACCCCTCAATTCATTAGCATACTCATGACTTGACTATTCACTGGCCTTTAGTCATCATAGCTTTGTTACCAGAGCTGAATCCGTCTAGTACTGGATTTTATTCAAGAGCCTTCTTCAGCTGAACATAAGTCAGTCACCATACTGCTTGTGGGCAGCCTTACTCTAAGGGCTCACCTCTGAGAGTTCACAGCCCTCCTCCCCCACAGCAGCCTAGTTTAGCCATGAAATACAGGCAAATCCTCCTTCAGCAGGCCACATCTCTGGGCCCTCCTTTTGCCTTGTATCCCTGGCCCCTTCACCCCCCCCCACACACAACTGCTGTCCTTCTATATCAGAGTCCAGCTGCTTCTCCATCCTCCTGCCAAGCTCCTTCCCCCAGTGTCACACAGGTCTCATCCCACACTGCCCTTCTTGACACTTTTCTTGCTCTTTCCCCAGTGCTTCTTCTCAAGATCAGGGATGTGGCTGTGGGATGTGACCCAGAGCAACTGCGCAGAGTCCGATGGGCTGGGGAGGCCTGGACACTAGCTGGGGGCTGGAGGGACACTGGGCTGAGAGCTCACATGTGCCCTCTACCACAAGGGCCCAGCCAACAGCCCTGTGCCCTTTCTCTGGACCTCTTTCCTGCTTGTTGTACTTGAACAAGTGTCCTGCATTCACCAAGCCCCTCTATACCTTTAAAAGTCACCGCTGGACCCCTATTTCTGCTAGGTATTGATTTTGTGCAGCCTTCATCTTATTCTCTGCTGGTGCTGTTTTATCCTTGGAGTGAGCCTGGCTCTCTGGGACAGGAGCTCTTGTTGCCTTGGCATGTGTTTTCTGTGATAGAGCTCTGCATGTTGAGTTGCAGTGCTGTATCAATGATGATAAGAATAGCCATGTGCAAAGTGTTATCATAATCTCTGCTTTAGCTGTCACTCCGCCAAGCAGTGTACACAGACAGTCCTTTCAAACCTGGCATGAGAATAACTTTATCCAGCTACCTGATGCTCTTTTCTGCTTCTCTTAA
This sequence comes from Apteryx rowi, assembly GCF_003343035.1. NCBI lineage: Eukaryota > Metazoa > Chordata > Aves > Apterygiformes > Apterygidae > Apteryx > Apteryx rowi. Next base: position 5,481,704 of record NW_020448308.1, read on the forward strand.
ATTCTAGCACTGGCTCAGCATCCAAAACTAAAATCAGTAGAAAAGGTATTTGATCTGCAAGAACAGAGGTAGACATGGAAAATACCCTGGGAATTGATTCAGAATGATTTGTTTTCCCTTTTCTTGTAACCTTTGCAATTTTGTATGTATGTTTTTTCCTCTGACCTTGAGTGAACCCTTGATTGCAATGCTGGTTAACAGACTGCTGAAATCTCCAAAACAGTCCATATTTGCACTAAAAGTGTTTCAGTCCTCACAGAGGAAAGCCAGCTATGCTATGTGGCTGAAGAGATCAGCTGCATGGACAGCAAATACTCAGAAAATGATTGCAGCAAGCAGTTTGTGAATAGCTTGAACAAAATTGTGTCCTTTGCACTTGGGGAAGGGCAACAATAGTCAGAAAAATGTTGTGAAGTAGCATTTGCCCAGTCTCAGTCATTTGTTTCCCCATCGTTGGTGTCCTTAGCAGGATAAAATCTAGAGCTGTTCATCGTTCAACAAAGGTTGACTGGCTCCAGTGGGTGGAATTCACTACCTGAAAGTCCTGTTTGTTCTTCAGTGCTGGCAAATGCTGAGGATCCTTTGATCCTAGGCAGGACCCCAGTCTCTGATCCCTGCCCTGAGCTTCTAATTTCAATTTCCAGCTTCCCCATCTGTTATACCAAACCCAAGAATGTCAAATCCCATCAGTGATTCAGAGCCTTAAGCCCTATCTCCTGATCCCCTGACCTCCAGTGTTGTCTCAACCCTTGGTGCCTCTGTTCACACCACCAGCTCTGTCCCCAAACTCAGGCATCTGCCTCCAGCTCCCAGCTCCTCCCCTCTGCGGTGAGTGGAAGCGACGTAGGCCTCAGAGCGAGGGAGGGAGCTGACCCTGCCGCTTGGCTCTGCTGCTCTTCACTGAGGTGCGAAAGCCACTTCCCTTCAGCCAGCCCTAGAGCCAGTGCGCTGCATCTGATATTGCAGTTGGGAAGCTGTGGCACTGACCTCTGGCCCCTGAGCTGGAGTTTGGCATGGCAATGGGTAAACTGCTGCAGCAGCCCTGGCAGATCCCTGTTTGCACAGTCACTCGGGGACGCACAGATCAAAGCACTCTGCATGAGTAACAGCGGCCCAGCCCTGCACTTTGTTCACCTTCTTGTCTTCCTTTCACAAGAGGCAGCCTTGTCTACCACGAGGACTCGAAGGGCTTGGCGGGAGGACACGGGTGACCCTGTGAAGTCCTTTAGACAGTGTGCTTTGGCCTGACCAGGATGACATTTATACTCATTTTGCAGGGGGACTCAAAGCTGTCTCTGTCAGACCATGGCAGACGTGAAAAGCTGTGAAAAGCACAGCAAGAGTGATCTGACTCATAATCCTAGACCAGACTTGCAGTCCAGGGATCACCTAAGCCTCTCCCTGAGGAATGTGGGGGACGGGGATTGCACAAAGCAATGTACAGTGCATGTATATGGGAGTCAGGCCTGTAGACAGCCCATGGCTGGTGCAGCCATGATAAGAATGGGGGACCTGCAGAGGGTTTTTGCTGTCCTGGGATGGAGGGGTTAAATGAGCAGTGCTAACACAGTTGCAGATCTCTCCCCAGCAAATCTAGCTCCGAAGCAAGGGGCGCATGGCACAGACATTTAGGGGATTTGGTGTTTAGATTTGGGTTGTTGTGAGTGGAAGCCCACCAACTAATGCACCTCTGCAACTATAGGGAGAAGCCCTCCAAGAGCCACAGAGCTCTAGCAAGAGCAGGCACTGGTCTCACTGCAGCTCAACACAAGCACAGAAATATACATATAAACTCTTTTCTCAGTCTAAGCAGCAGACACTTCTTTCTCCCATGGAGAGCCAGGCGAACGCCTATCCAAACAGTAGATGCAAATATAGATGTACAATATAAAATGTCCACTCAAGTTTTTGTTCTTTTGGACAGGCAAAGCTGGCGGGGGAGCGTGGAGCCCGTGCTATCCTTTTTGACATTACTGATGATGAAAGTGCTGCTGATCAGGTACAAACCCCATTGATACTATCGGATAAACCTCAGTCCTCCTATCCCATCCCAAAACACGCAAGATCAGGACCCACCAACCACCAACACACAGTGGAAGGTACAGGTGCCACTGGGTCCCATGAAGTTAATACAGGCTAGCTTTGAATCTTAGCTCTTACCCAGCTCATCCATATATACAAAGAGCACTTTTCTCTTTTGCTAAAACTGTGACCCATCCAGATCTCCAGGCAACAGAAACAAGCTAAGAAGTCTGCAAACAGCACCTTGCTGCTCTTGAAGGACATTATCTGTTCAATTAACTTTCCTGCCAGAAGCTGGATACTTACCCTGGAAAGTCACAGATACCAGAGCCCATCTTGTACTGAAAATCCTGGTGTACACTAGAGGAAGGATGATTTCTGAAGGCTTTCAAGCCTTGTCTAGACAAAGTCACAGCCAACCTGGTCTGCTGTTGTGGGACATATTGCTGCAAGTGGGACGTTGAACTAGAGACCTCCAGAGGTCCCTTCCGCAAACACTACTGTCATCTCTGGAGAGGAATAGCTTACCCATTTTCATAATTAAGGGATAATGAAAAACATCCAGTACTAGATAAGAGGACAGATAAGGAGAGCTGGAACCTGAGTTAAGCAAGCTCTGCATTGACTCCTGGCCCCTGGATCCATCCTTACAACTTAATTCCTCGTGCTAGAGACATGCAGCAGCAGGTGAAGGTCCATGAGGTGACACTAAGGTTGTTGAGCATATGGGAAGTGGTTAGTGGGGTCAGAAGGCCACCCCGATTCAGTTCGATCTGGAGGACAGAGCAGTCCTGGCCACTTGCTGAGCCAACCCATGCCCAGCTGCTTGGACTACATATCCACGGTGAAAAAATGCACGTATGATCAAGAACAAACTGAATGTTGTGCAGATCAAATGGGGTAGAGGGGGAAGACTCTCTCATGAGTCCCACAGAAAAAGATGAAGTGTTACTGTAGAGAAGGCAGCACATAGTAGTGTTATAGGCGGTTGCCACATGGGAGTGGAGAGACCAAGAACTTTTGTACAGGGACTTGAAAGAGGAGCATAGGAGGAGCTGAGCAGTGTCTAGTTGTGCTTGAAGATGAGACACCATCATGGGTTAAGCCGTGGGAGGAAATGAAGCAAGCCATTCTGATGAAGAGCTGGTGAAACACTGGACAAGAAGCTTTCATCTGATGCAGAACAGTTTTCACAGAGTGATGGTGTAGGCTTGGGAGAGCAGCCTTGATCTCTAAAGTGTTTGTGGAAGGGAGGCACCTGGCATGCCTGGGAAGCAGGCATAGTCCCTGTTTCAGGCTGTTCCGGACCATTTCTCACCATGTTTGTTTCTTCACAGCTGAGAAAGCCCAGGGGTCTGAGTCAGCCTGTGGTTCTGATCAGAGGCCACGATGCTGAGCTTCTCATGGGTGTCGTGAACAAGAACAGAGAGGCCCACGTGAAGATAGAGGTCAAGGAGCCACCAGCTTGGGTGAGAGACACACCATTCCCACTGCCTTCTGTATCCTCTTTCCCAAGCTCCTGTGCCGTGGAATAGGACTTCCCTAAGGTGTTGAGCTTTCCTTCCCAGGAATGGAGGCCACAGCTTTTTGCAGCATTTAGATAACGTGCATCAAACAAATACTCCAAAGTACTTCACCTTATTTACAGTTTCCCTTATTTAATCAAGATTGAGGCAAAATTTCCTGTCTCTTCAGGTGAGGCTAAGCCTTGATTTTCTCATCTTATGGAACCTTAGACCATAGCCTCTAATGAGCTGAGATGCTGCAAGAGAGAGAAATTTGATTCCTGCTGGAATTTGCAGAAAAAATTTGAACTCTTTTTCTTTTACCTGTAAAGAGCAAGGAGGTAGAGCTTGGCCAAGAGTTATGTATTCAAAGGCTGGTGGTCAGGAAGAGGTCAGGATTCCTCTGCCTAGCCTCTAGTTCTAACATCCCTGACACCCAAGGGTGATTTCTTTCCTGTTTTATTCAACAGCCAGATTATGACGTGTGGATTCTTCTCACAGTGGTCAGCACTGTCGTTGTCATCATTTTGATTTTTGTTGTCCGCACAAAGTGCCAGCTGAACAGGACTCAGGTAAGAATCTCATGGAAGAAATGGGTCTGAGTGAACAGAAATGCATCAAGGGCGACCATGGACCCAGTCTGGGAGAGGCAATGTGCTTCTTCGCGAACTGGAGACATGGCCACATGAGGCATGTATGTCACAGGGATGTGCAGTGCGATTCTGAGATGGGCTGTCCTCCCTTAGACAGTGGCCTCGCAGTTTTCCCCACCAGCAGTGCAACAGCCTGCCACAGTCCCCAGCACCATTTCAGAGCTTGTTCCAGGGCCCAAGGCTGTAATGCTGGGGGCAGCAAAGCTGGCTCACAAGCTCTTTGCTTTAGCAATATTGTCTGTATTGATAGAGAATAGAAGTTTCAATATTTTTATAGAAACTAACAAATTAAATAAAAATCGGGTTGCATTTAAATACTTCTCTGCTTGGATGCAGGCAGGTACCCTGGTACCCCTGTATTAATAAACAGGGTAGCTGACAGCACATCTGTTTACTCTGCTGAGAGTGGATCTTGGTTTAATGCCTGTGTCCTGGTGTCTTTCTCTATGGACAGCAGGCACAAACAGATCCTGTTTTCTTTCCAGTCCTGTACTCTGAAACTCTTTATCTAAATTGTAACGACATTGCATAACAGACCTCAGTGAACGAACGCAGGATTCCCCTGGCTTCTTTGGCCACCAGTGGATGGTGAGGCATGAGGTCTTACATTTGACACAGTATATTTGTGCTGAGGAAGTATTCAACTACCAGACAAATTGCTTGTTGAGCCAAAGTGGTAACCATTTAAACACTCATCTCTGAAAGCATTGTCCTGGTGTTGCTATTAGAGCCCCTGTATTTTTATTCTTCTGTTTTTAAACAAGCCTTCATGCAGCCTACCTTAATTAATCAATCACAATTAATTGATTAATTATAGTGCACTCAGCTGGGGACCTCAAAGCCTTTAGCAAAGGAAGGGAGCCCAAGAAAGATTCAGGCATTCAGCTTGGATGGGTGTCTGGAGGCACGTAGCATTCATGGAGGAATCAGTGGTGGTGGCAGCAGGGACAGGATGGGGTTTAGGGATGTGCTGTCCCAGCAGCCAGACTACACTGCTCTAGCTCCGCATTGCCAGGTGGTGTTTATGATCTGACAGCTGGTGTAGGGCAGCCTTTGCCTGGCTTACCCCTGCTGCTTTTTGAAACCTGTTTCCTTTCTTTCTTGCAGGACTCCTTGCAGCAGCAGACCATGCAGGCCATCGGGCAACTAGCTACACGCAAGTACCAGGCCAGATGCCGACAGGCATCTCGCTGGGACTCAGCGAGCAGCTGCAGCTCAGCTCCGGTCTGTGCTATTTGCCTGGAAGAGTTCAGTGAGGGTCAGGTAGGCTGTGGGCATAGCTGCTGATTAGCCACAGCTCTGAGCTCTCTGGCCACTTTATGGGGGGAGCTGGGCAACCCAGCAGGGTGGGAGGCCCTTGGGAGGCTTCCTTCAGCAGCTCCTGAAGGCTGGGAAAGGACAAGGAGTGACAGAGGTGAGTCTGCCCCATAACTTGGGCAAAAACCATTGCCCTTGTTTAAGTCACTTGCTTGCAGATTCAAATTCCCTACAGTTGGGTCTCCTGCTGTCTCTGTAGGTTAAAAATGTCTGTAGTAGGTCCATGTTGAAACAATGGGGAAGAAGGGGGTTTGCTTCTCTAAAGTGCTCAGCCTGAAACTATGTATTTTGGAGAGGGCCAAACACCTCTCTAGACATTCACACCACCATGGCTGGACACAGCAAGCAGAACTAGAGATGCCAGGCTGCAGAACAGCCTCTTCCATGCGAAACTGGTCTGCAGTTTGCCCACTATTAGACATCTTTCCATTCTACCAGTCCCGATTCCTGGAGCATCAAGAGAGCCCCGTCTCTGTGTCTCCAGATCCTGGGACATGGTTCTCCTCACTCACACTCCTCCTTTTCTCCCTATGTTTCCCTAGGAACTGCGGATCATTTCGTGCTCCCACGAGTTTCACCGGGAGTGTGTTGACCCCTGGCTGCAGCAACACCACACTTGTCCTCTTTGCATGTTCAACATTCTTGGTAGGGCTCAGACACAGCATTTTCCAGCCAGGGATAGGGGTGTGTGTGCAGGGGTTGTGCCCAGGAGGTCTGCATAGCTTTGGGGGCGATGCAAACAGTCAGTGTATGAGCAGGAGCATGTGTCTCCATGTATGTGAGTGTAAGAGGTGAGTGTGAGGAGAGGGGTCTCTGTGTGCGTGAACTCCCATACCTGCAGCGGTGTGTGGTGAGATGTTGGGCCTGTGCTGGGACCTGTGCCAATAGGAGGGGTTCCCAGTCACAGAACAAGAACAGTGGGGCCTGCAGGGATGGAAGCTGGGATCTGAGCATTGAGGCAGTGGGAAGGGTGCCAGGCGCTGGCTGTGTGGTGCAGGACCATCAAGACAGTTTGGCAGCAGTGAGGAGTTGTGGGACATGGGTGGGACATAGTGTAATGCAGGCTTGCTGGTGCTGGGGCTACTGCAGCTGGGCTGCGGGATGTGTGCTGGATGTTCCCTCCTTTCTTCCTAGCCAGAGACTCTGTGGACCAGGCCGCAGTTCCGAGCTCCAGGCTGACCCCTCGGGACATGGAGCCCGGACGGCGGCTCCATCTTTTCCGCCAGCACCCAGGACATGCCCTTTATCACCTCCCACATGCCTTTCCACAGAGGAACCTCAGGAGCTTCCCCCCAGAGTCTGCCCACAGCAACCCCTTCTTCCGCTCTCCGGAGCTCTCCCAGCTGGATTTCAGCACTATTCACTACATGCCTTACAGGCCAGCAAGCTCCTTGCCTGCCTGCAGCCATCCTTCCCCCCTGGCCCCAGGGTTGCTGGGCCAGCAGCATCACAACCCCTCGGCATGTGGACAGACACTACCTTCCCACAGGACTTGCTCTCTTCAGCACCAGCCTCCATGCCTGGGGCTCAAGGCAGCCCTGCCACAGAAGCAGCACCGTGCGCCCCCGCTGCGCCGGGGAGCTGGCCATGGGCACCAGCACAACAGCAGCGGCTCTGGGGAGAGCTATCTCACGGAGCACAGTGGGTACCTGGCAGACGGGCCGGGCAGTGACTCCAGCTCTGGGCCCTGTCACGGTTCCTCCAGTGATTCTGTGCTGAACTGCACAGACGTCAGTCTTCAGGGCATCCATGGCAGCTGCTCCACTTTCCGCAGCTCCCTCAGCAGTGACTATGACCCCTTTGTGTACTGTAGCTCAGAGGGACCTGCCACGGACAATGGCCAGGAGCAGCAGCGGCTGACAAGGGAGATGCGGCCCAGGTCCTTGGATCTAATGGTGCCTGGGAGTGCTGCTCCAGCCAAGTCCCAGATACTCAGCCATGTCCACTACCACCACCACCAGCATCATCACTACAGAAGAGATGCAGAGTGCCCACCTGGGCGGGTTGGGCAGGGGCCTAGCCAGCACAAGTCCCGGTACTCTGGGGCCAAGGTTGGCTTCCACAGTGCTCGGACACAAAAGAGGACTGAGAAAACCCATCACTGTCAGCGGCCTCTTGAAAGTACCACTGTGTCACCAGAGGCACCTCCGGCAGGACAGCCCACCTGCCTCCAGCAAGGCCGTGAGCTTTCTGATACCCCTTCTGCTTCTCCAAACAGGTTGGACTTTGGTGTAGATGCCAACAGACAATCGGGAGCAGCTGGCCCATCCCATGTCCCACTGCCCCAGAGACACAGCTTACACAGCCGTCATCACAGAAGGAAAAGAAAGTGTCCCCTGGAGCCCAACCCTGTTCACCTTCCCGAGGACTCAGACTTGCACAAAGCCTTTGATGCTCATGTTCCTTATGGCCATCCCGCTGGTGACAGCTGCTCGCCCGAAGTTCAGCCCCTGATCCCAAGTGCTCCCCTGCCCTGTGGCTCAGGCTATCGGCCACTTTGGAAGCGTTTAGTCCCACAGTCCAGCTCAGAGCTGAAAAAGCAGGAGGACGTGTTGTCAGGACGGGAGGGAAACATGGTTCCTGTTGATTTCTCAGGGACAGGCACCCCTGGACACAGTCTGAGCTTTCACCTTCACTGCCAGTCTCAGCGATGTAGTCAGGGTAAGTCTGTTATTTGCCTCCTCTTTCAACAAACAGATGAATAAGGGTGGTTTGTTGCAGTCTGCCTGTGAGGATACTCTGGCTGCATGTGCACACACTTTTGTACCTTCACAGTAGGATTTCCTGCGGAACCACTGATAACAGGTGAACACAGAAGTATTTCAGATACTGTCCTGAGATGATGGCTTCAATGATCAGCAAATCAGGCACTGCAATCTCATACTAAAATAATACAAATTAGAAATAAGGTGGATATTTTTAAATGAGAATCACTAGAAACTGGAATATCCCCCAAAGGAAAGGGTAGAACCACATTTCTCAGTGTCCTTATTCATCTGGATTGTCCTACTGCAAGATTCATTATCATTAATGCTTACTGTGCTTTAGCTGTTTTAGTCAACCCCAACTTACTGAACTTGATAAGGAGATGAGTGTCCATGGCTTGTGGTAATAGGAGGACAGACTAGATGAGCTTATGGATTTACACATCCCTCATTTCTCCTCTGCCTTGGTTGTGTGGGAGTTACTTTTTAGCATCTTTTTGAAAACAAACGTAATTAAAATTTGGCCCTTTGCCTAACTGTTGTGTGTCAATTCTGCCTCTCCTTGAGGCAGAAAATACATTTGAGACTGGGATTTTTGAAAAAAAACTAACAAGGTTTAGCTCCCAGGTCTTGCTCTCTTAGACTCTTCTGAAAATACTTACCTGCAAGTCAGTGTATGCAGCGTGCTGGCTCCCAGAGCAGAACCTGTCTCCCTTCCTCATCTTGCAACTGACTCATTGCAGGTCCTCAGGCAAATCATTTTGATTTAGGTACCAAATACACGTCTAGCTGCCTGATTTCTGTTAAAATGCTGGCCTTAAACTCATGACTCAGTGTGCCTATTGTAACATGGAGCTAATAACTTCCTCCCCCGCGAGTCTATCCAGCCCTTACACCACACCCAAGCTCCTGATCTTTGAGTACCTGCCTGTGAGGTAGCAGGGGGAAGGGAGAGGAAGCTGAGATGTGCACAGGGCACAGCAGTCAGTGCCTACAGCGCTCTGGACTCTCAGACTCCCAGGAACAGATTTTTTTTCCTGAGCACAGAAGTGCCTGACACTGCAGATAGGTGATACGGGAGTTTCTTCAAAGGGCCCTGAGGGATACTGCCATTTCAAGAGATGATAAGAAGGCAGCAGTACAGAGATGTCTCTCCAATTTGCCAGTAGCTTTCTGGTGCTGATGTGCTCTGAGTTGGAGGCGGTATGCAGTGATATCATCAGAGAGACAATCTCTCCCAGGATCATGATGGGAGACCTCTGCTTGGAGAGACCCTTTTGATATGATGGCAGGTTGCTCAGGGTTTGATCTGAGTTCACATTTCAAAATAAAACCTAGGGGCTGGTGTGGCTCAGCCATGGCCTTCTCCCAGACACCAGGCCAGGTGTCGTAACACATGAGCAGGTGACTGTGGTGCTCCCTGCCATTCTGCCCCCAAGTCCAGGGGCTGGTAGGGAGGGGGCAGCTTCCAGAGACACGGTGCCACCCTGAGGGCAAATGAACCATGAACAAGGCAGGGACCTAAGCAGTTCCCAGAGGAGCTCTTGGTGCCTCTCTCCAGCAGTCTCCTCTACTTACTGAACAGCCTGTTCTCCTCTGCTTGGAAATGCTTACCACAGGCCCAGCGCTCCGTGGCCTGGACACATCTGACTTGACCTGCTACACAGCTGCCACTAGAACACCAAGGTCTTTGCCTTCTTGTCAGCTGGTCTCAGAGCAGCTGGTGCTTCTTCCAGATGTGTCTGTAGGGGAGAACAGTGCAGGCAAGCACATAACACCTTGGTGGTGTCTACAGTCACAGTGCAGGGCTCTGCTGCCCACACCCACCCTGCCTGTAGGCTGCAGTAGTGTTTGAGAGCTCTGGGTTAGGCTCCTTCCTTGGCAGACTGTGATCCAGGACTGCTCAGAGAGGAGCCCTGACACAGCTGCCACCACTGAGGGAGAGCGTCCCCTGACGTGGTGTGGTCAGTTTGCACCTCCATGTACTTTGGTGGCTGGCAACCATGTTCTAGTCCAAGGAAGTCCTGGTGGGGTGGGGAGCAGAAGAGACCTCTGCTCATGCCAGGCCTCCCTGCTCCTTTCTGGCAATGCTGAGCCTGTCTTACATGAAGAGGTGAGCAGTGCCCATCTCGCCTTGGTATGCCAAATGATGGTTGGACCCAGCAGAGGCTGAGTCCAAAGTGGGCCCCTGTCACCTGGGCCAGGTTGACTTCACATGCCTTATGGTATTGGTGCTGTGCAGCAGCAGCATCCATGTCCTGCAACTGCACGCTGGATTTTGGGGGGCAGTGACCCAAGCTGTGCCATCAGGGATGCTATATGAGCTGTGCTCTAGCTGCTGCACAATGTCTGTGCCTGACCACACCACCCCAAACGCAGTCTTCCTCCCTTTCCCCTCTTCCTCCACCTTGCAGTCAGGGTAGCAGAACTTGATGTTCACCAGAGATTGCTGCAGGCTGGATCTCCAGGGGGTCTGAAGAGGAAGAAGAGGTTGGAGAGCAACCAGGAAACAAGCCCTCCCTTAAATTCCCCTCTCTGCAGAGCAGGACAGAAGCAAGCAAGGCAACAAGGATGGAGCCTGGGCTGTTGTTCCTGCAGTGAAAGTGTGAATGCTCTCCAGATGTGGGGTCTCGTGGGCTCTGAGAGGTCCTGCCACATGCAGAAACACCTCCATGAGGGAACTGACCCATTCATTCCAAAAAGAGAGCTTTGGGCGTGAGCCACCATATTGACAGTGTAGCAATCCAGTGAGCTGCCCCCAGATATCAGCCTGAGCGTTTTCTCATTTGGTGGTGTAGGTGCAGCCACTTTTTTTTTTATTATTATTATTTTTAATTTTATAAATTCTGTATCAGGGGAGGCAGGAGATCTGTGTCTGCTTACATATTCTTAGCTTCTCATTAAGAGAGGATATGGGTAAAAGAGCAGAAACAAGAGCAGATAGATTTAGGAACAGAGGTGCCTGGCTTGTGCAATATTCATCTGTGTCCATCAGTTTCAAAGAAACACAGTACAGTGGCATTGGCTCCTACTGCGCTGCTCCCATTCTAGGACATGTATGAAATACTGTCAGTTCTTGGTCCTCTCTCTGATAGACTCACATTTTAAGCAGTGCCTCTTCCTTTCTCACCAGCCATCCAAATTTTCTCAAGTTTTTCAACCTCTGGTTTATTCTCTTCCTGTCTGTGCCTCTTCCCCATCTGTGAAGCCCCCTGGGAGGGCTCCCATCTGGGCACTGCCTGGAGGAGAGGGAAGAGAGAAAGCATCTCCCTCCAGCCTCAAGGAGAAGCCCAGGTCCCTGAGGGAGCAGGGATCCCCTCGGGGTACTCACTGGCCTGGGCTCTGGATGCTGCTGTGTTCAGGGCATTGCAGGGATCTGTGCTGTGCTGCCTCTGTCTCTTTGCAGATTGTCTCAAAGGCCCAGCTCTCCTGTTGTACTTCTGTGCCTTCCCCCTGCTGATGTGACTGGAAGAGAGGTGCTCAGATATCCCTCCAGAGCCACTGCCAGCATGTTTTGCTAAGCACATACAGTCTTCATTCCCTCTTACCTCCCTTTACCAGGATATAGAAGAACTGATGTGTTTGAAAGTAGCTGAGCTCTATGTCCATTTGACTGCAGTAGCTTCTGTGGATGCTTCCAGGACCAGCTAGAGAGTCAAAATCTCCTTATAAGATTGAGAAAATATACACAGAGGAAGGATTTTACTTCATAAGGAACTAACGAAAGTTGAGGATAGTAGGAGCTCATGCAGGGCTTATACAGAAAAGCCATCAAGCTGAAAACACACTGCTTGACATAATAGTTATAGTCGCATCAGTTCTTTATCTTAGAAAGGGACTGGACATAATTCAATAGAGAACAGGTAAGAAACAGCAAAGATCAGTCTCAATAGACAGTCCCATTGAAGCAGGACGCACAAAAAATAAGACAAGGAAACCAAGGGGAAATGTATATATGCCTCTAGATGAATGCTGGAAGGCTAAAAAATAGGTGGATGAATTGGAAGGCCTGGCTTTAAATGAAGTTTTTGTTTTAAAATTTTCAGAAACACATCAGAAAAACAAACAGAGACTCTAATTCCCCAAGTGAAATTATACAGAACAGAAGAGTATGTCATGGTGGCATGGGAGGGGCACTATACGTTAAAGAGAGTGTAAAGTCCAGTGACAAGTAACACAAAATCCCCAATTGTGCCTGAATAGGAGGAGTATAGTATTAGCATTGTAATACGCTGTGTTAGCATAAACTGCAAAAAAGAAGCCTCCATAAAAACGAGACTCTTCTTAAAATAATATTAAAAGAAGCAGTCAAAAGAGTAAGATGTTTTGGGGTACAGGGATCATTTAAAGATATACTACCAGATGCCCAGAGTAATGCATATCCCCAACCATTAAAAGGCCCCAGAAAAGGCCTGTCTAAGCAGCAGAGCAAAGGCGGCCATTAGAAGTAACAAGCCATTCTTCAAAAGTTAAGGTGTTACTAGACAAAGAAAACAGAAAAGAGTTAGATGTAAAGCTAAGTGCAGAACCACAGTGAGGCAGGCTAGGGAAGATTTCTATGAACAACTTGGGAAAAACAGAAAGACTATTAATAAAAATGTTTTCAACTCCATCAGAAGCGAAAAGCCTGCCAGAGCCTGCCTCTGCAGGTCCAGAGAGTCATGCAGGTCTATAAGGCATGTTCAGGGGACATAGCGTAGTAACAGATGAGCAAAATGATTTATTGCATTAGAGATCAGCATGGAAGTGGTTGAGCAGATTCTCATACTGGCAAATCTCTGTTCGGGGCATGAGTTAGTGGATCTCTCACAAATCAAAACATCAGTTATAAGCATTTCTGAAATGTATCTATAAAGTGAATAGCAACAAATTGCCAGGGCTACAGATTACTCACCTGAGCATTGTGCAGGGGCTTAAATACAAGACTGCTAAACCACGAACCATGGACTGTAATCTATTATCCATGTCCAGAGCCAGAAGGAAGAGCTGAAGGCAATGTCAGTTCTAAATAGCTGAAGCCGCAGAACGATTAGCCTGACTTTCCTGCCAAGCAAATTGTTAAAAATTTAAATACAGGGTCTGACTTGTAGACACATGGATAAATGTGAAATCCAGGGGAGGAGGTAGCACAACTTTTGTCGAGAGAGAGACCGCCTCGCAGGTCTTTTAAGGGAATGAAGCTATCAAAGGATAAAAGGGAAGGTTCTCTCATAGGTAAGTAAGTGGTTAAAAAATAAGAGACAAAGTGCGGATCAGTCTTAGTGGAAGAAAGTTACTAGGAAATGGAGGAAAGTGGAATTCTGCAACTGTCTGCATTTTTCAGTAAGCTCATAAATATCCTGGACAAGGAGAGGAGATAACAAAGTTTGCAGAAGACAAAATCGCTCTTGTCAGCTCTAAAACTGGTTACAAAGCGTTAGGGCAGGATCTCCTGTTACTGAGTTATCAGGTACTAAAGTGGCAGATGAAATTCTGTTTAAATAACACAAAGTGCCACCCATGAACAGAACTGCTGCTAAATACACAGACACAGTTAACTCAGACAGTACGTCTTGGACCTCCTGTGAGTGGTTCTGTCAAAAAGGCAGAGTATTAGGAACTACCAGGGAAAGAACAGAAGACAAAGCAGAAAGTACCATCATGCAACTGCCTAAATCTGTGGTGCGTTCACCTCTAGAATCCACCATGAAGATCTTGTCATCCCTTCTCAGGGAAGGTTATAGTAGAATTAGAAAAAGTACAGAAAGATATCAAGAACAATCACAATTGTGAAGTTTGTCTGAGCAAAAAGAAAGAAAACAGAGACTTTCATGTGGAAAAAAGATGATTAGCAGAGGATATAAAACAGATCTATGAAATCATGGAGAGTAGGGGAGAAGGAAGGTAAGAGATATTATTCACTGCTTCTTGTAACAAAATAACTCACGGCATCAAATGGGAGACAGAAGTTTTAAAACACCGAATAAGGTAACACACAGTGCGTAATGAAACTGTGGTGCTCATTGACCAGAGGATGTAGATGCTAAAAGGAAAATGGGTTCAAGATCCTAGATTAAGAGCTATCACATACAAAGATGCAAATATAATTTCTGGCTCAGGAAGTCCCTAAACCAGGGTTTCCAGAAGCTGACAGGGATCCTGTGGGATGGAGTACCCCCCCGGGTGCATGCTTACCTCACCCAGATGCAAGCTAAGGCTGGTGCTTTCTCCATGAGCCCCTGGAAAAGCTCCACTGCAGCAGGCTATTCCATGCACTGGCATTACAGGGAATAATGCTGCCCGTGGCCACCGCCAGGCTGCCAGAGATTAGCCCAGAGATGTTTGCTTGACCTTGGAGTTTATGCAGTTTCCTTGAGCACCCCCACTAGCTTTTCCATGGGGAGGTTCGCATAAAGCTATGCTCCTACTTCTTTTGCCTCGGAGACTATACCTGGAAGTTAGAGCACTGACTGGTTTCACTGAAGAATCCTTAAGCAATGTTGCATGGATCCTTTAAAAGAAATCAGAGAACTGGTAGAGAATTATAGCTAGTTGGCTTCCTGAACTACCCCAGCATTTACTGATCTCATCCCAAAACAGCCAGATTATTCCCAGCACAAGATGATGAAGTCCCTTGCTTGCTCTTTCTGAGAAATCTCATCTCCTCCAGCCCACTGTCAGCATTCTCCCCCTCTCCCCCCATCTGCTGCTTGCCTTCTTAGCCATTCTCTTTCATGTCGTTTCTTTGATCATTACTGGAGAGGGGGAAAAGGATTAGAGGGCAGAAAAAGATCACTGTTAAAAGATAGTACCCAAGGAACAGTGTTTCTGTTATATCACCAGTGTGTGCTACCTCAGGTCCTTTGCCCTTGCCTTGTTTGGTTCTTGATGACCAGTTCAGTAGCTAAGTTCTACCACCTCTGTATCTCCTGATTCACAACTTCTGTTTTAATTAACTTTTCTGTTTATAAAACAAGTACAGGAAGTTGAGGACACTCACAGAGGCAGAGTTTTCAGAAAATACTTTAATAATATGATTCTGGACTCAGGGTTTCTGACTGATCACAGAGTGATCAAAGCTGTAAAGTGTCTTTTGTGTTGGATGTAAGCTAGTGTACAGGAAAAGCAATTGGCAATGGATTATTCAATGTACTGGTTATGCAAATCACAAATGCCAGATACTCTGAAATACTATCTTCTGTACGCTTAGATATGTATAATGCTGTGTCTGTGAATTAATTTTCCCACATCTATTAGCTGCATTTTCAAAGCTGAATGTTTTAGTTGTTTTCTTCTCATATAGTTAATTTGTAGAGGTTCTGTTTCTACAGCTGGTGAATTACTTGTAATGAACAAGAATTCGCTGTGACTGTTTTTAAAAGTTGTTTTGAATTGCTTCTGCGAATATTTAGATAGGCATGTATTTCCTTTAGGTCTCAAAAACATTCAAGGAAAGAGCAATGTAAAAAATAATGCACATATGCATTTCCTGGGATATGCTTACACTATGTGAGAGCGCTGGGCAGGCTTGAGAGACATCTGGGCAAGGGAACATGGTGTGTGCATGAACACTCAGTCACACTACAGAGAAAGGGAATATTTCACTCCTTTATTTGAAGCAGTAATTAAGGGTGCACAGTTTCTAGGCAGCCCTTATGCTGAAATGTTTTAATGTAAACTCTTCAGCACTTGCCTGTAAATAATTCACAGGGCAGAAGGAGCTGGCGAAGAGCATGAACTGCAGTCCTTGCTGGCTGGGCATGCAGGATTGGTGTTAGTGGCCAACCACCACTCATTGGGTTTGCTTTTTTTTGGAACTCAGAAACAATTTGTGCAGCTTAGCTCACTCCTCTTGAACACGGTGAAACACGCATGCAGTCCCTTTCTTGCATGCACACACCCCTTGCAGACTCCTTTTGTTTTCTGGAGTTTCTTTTGTTGTTGTCCCTTGCACATGGAAAGTACTGCTGTGGCATTGTGTGAATATGAATCAGTGTTATTTTCAGTTACTAATAATTTTTAAAATGTCTGTTCAGATTTTCCTCACATTGCAAACACCAAAAAGCCATCTGGTAGCACTGTGAATCCTAGGATGCACCATACCCTTAGCCAGTATTTTCTGAAACGTCTGAAGAGTGGTTTGGTGTCTTGTCTGTAGTTTTGATTGTTCATTAACTTAGAGGAAAAAACTGATTGCGAGATGGCCAGGAAAGTCCCTCCAGAATACTGGGAGAAACTTAGTGGCTTTCACTGTACTATCTGTTCTCCGTATTGCAGAATTAAGACTCTAGCAGCCACAAGATCCTGGAGGGTTCAGTTAGTTATAGTTTACATTTTCTTTTTCTTTTTTTGAATGCAGGATCTGAAGAGGAGGTCCAGGATGTCCACGAACACTCAGTTTAATAAAACACTGGCTCATTTGCTTACTACAGAGAGCTGGAGTGGACAAAGAAGTTCAGAATACCAGCAGTAGTGGAGCTCACATCTTGCTCTCTGCACAGGCAGTGTAATAAATACATGGCCCACACCAAGATGCAAACTGCAAATAAGTAATGTGATACTCCCTTGTGGTCTCCCCACTTGTTCCCATATTGCTGTGATCACACAAACACAAAGTCATGTTTTCCAGGTCTCCCTCTCTTTTGAAGGCACAGACAGCCCATCTTCATCCAGCAGCATCTGTTTGCATGGGCTAGCTCACTCAAAGACTTGTGTTGGGAGTCACAAGCTGGAGAGCTCATAGAGTGAGTGCAAGCTGCTATTTCGGCATGTTCATGCCACAGAAGGTTTTGCTAAACACTTCAAAAAATGAGCAAACCTTCAAGACTAAAGCTGCAGAAATGGCTTTCTGTGGCCTGGCAGCTCCTGACTTCATTTCCTCACTTAGGTCAAAAGCCAGATTTCTTCATTTAACTTTTCCACTCTTATTTCAGACACAGGAACAAGCTATTTTCCATCTCTGCACTCACAGGTCTGCCCTGCAGGGTGCTTCTTCAGACTTCATTGGAAACCAACAGCTCTCACCACTTTTTATCACTTCATTATCCCTCAGCTGAAGCCATCTTGGTCATTTGCTGTGTTTTGCCAACAGTAGGAGAGATGAAGATACAGGGACAATGCCACTATTTCCAGGCAAGAGCTGGGGTCACACTCTGCATTGCTCAGAATCCACCCTCTCGCCTGGTAATGTGAACAGGTTTCTCACTCATCCTTTAACTCCTCCATCCACCCTCAAAATGGGTGTTATGGCCAGCCCTGTTATGAGCAACTCATTTGTTAAGTGTGTTTCAAATCTGAGATAACCCCATCACAGGACTTGTGGAAAATTCTTGAGTTCACATGGCTCCTGCTTCTCCCCTTCCTCCCTCATTGCCCAAAGACACAACAAAACTTCCCAGCAAAAGCATCCATAGCAAATGCAGAGTAGTCACCCATCTGTCACCCAGCCCCATCTTCATATTTGTATGAGACACTTTTATAATGATCCTGCAAATGAATTTTTCAAAATGCTTTTCTGCCTTTTCTAGCATTTTTATGATGGAGAGAGAAAGCTTGAGAAATTTTTAGGCTCTGGGTTTATTTACTTTTTTTCCCCTTGCTTTTTCTCTTTGGAGCGTCATTAAGTTCTGATTTCCCATGTCTCATAATTTGGGGACATTCAACTGAAATAAAGACTGGGAAAATCAAAACATATAAAACCCAAACAGTTTTCATACTGCAGGGAATTAGACTATGGAGTTCATTGCCCAAAAGGCTAATTCAGGCCAAAGAATTAGCCAGATCACCATGTGGCGTGCACATTACATGGCTACCAAGACTATCCAGAGTTTTCAGAGTTGAAGTACTTACAGGGATATTACATTAGAGCTGAAGGTAATTTCTGGCCATATGAAACCTGGTGTGGGGACAGACTATCCCCCATCTGCTCTGTGACAGGCTTTTTATATCTTCCTTCAAAGTATCTGTTTCTTCCCCAGCTTGAGAGAAGACACTGGTTAGGTGGTCCCACATCAGATTAGTCCTGCCTCTGCCTTCCTTTGTACGTGATAAAAGCTCTTTACAGAGTAGGGTTGCTCCCTTTAATCTTTAAAAAAAGGCATCTTTGTCTCAATTGCCAATCAGTCACTAACATTCAACTGATGTTATTAAAAGTCAACCGATAACAGAGTTTTAAACAAAACTTTATTCCCTTCCTAATGTTCATTTTCTTGTCTCCTGTGATTGAGCCACTGCAGGACCTTTCAGCCTAGAGAAGAGCTGAATTTCTAACATAGAAGTATCAAGCATATTCTATTTTAACCCTTGCAGGCTCTTCTTCTCTGTCATACAGAGCAAGCAGAAGGCACAAGCCCAGATGTTTTCTCCCTTGCAGGAAAGTCACTCTTAAACTAGAGGAAAAAAACAGGAGCTTGACCTAGATTGCCCCAATTCAACTTCCTGTGCATGTGGCATATGGATAGTCTTAACTAGCTTCCTACAATGCTTCAGGCTTGACCATCCTGGAGGGCTCAAATGACTTTACAGAGGGGAGAGTTGTGAGGTCAGGGTGCTCTCTGGCTCTTTCCTGGGCTCACAAGATTTTGGCATCCAGCCAAGAATCACTGTGCTCCCACTGGTTTCTTTAGGAGTCAAGAAGCCTGAGAGCCCCCAGGGATGCATTTCAGTGCCTCAAAGGAACTAGCACCTAGTTTGCAGTCTAAAAGTACTCCTTTCTTCCTCTCCTTATACTTAAAAAAGGAGGGCTCTGTATTTGCAGCAAGCCCCAAGCTTCTTGGAGTCAGCGGTCAGTAATAACTCTTTCCACTCCCTACTGCAGTATTACTGGGCTGTGTGGGGCAATGCCCACTTTAAAGTGTTTTCATTTTCTGATTTTATGCTGCTGCTACTTTTCATTCAGAAAACGGACATCCTAGATGCCGAGTGCCCTCCCTGGGGCTTGCTCAGCTGAATGGGAGTTTGCAGGTTTGCCTAGGTGGGTTCTCAGATGGGAAGAGAGGGAGGAGCTCTCTGGGAAGGTGTTTTTTTAAAATCCTCTTCAGTAGATGGTCTACAATGCTTGGCCACCCAGAAGGAAAGCGAAGAAGCAGTATCTGAGAAAATGGGAAATGGTCCCTCTTGGTTCCTGCACCTCTCACATCTGCAAGTGATATTTTTGAGTGGTCAATACCCTTAGGCTGCTCAGTTGCTGAATTTCTTCAGTATCACTGTAAAGCAGGAGTTCATTTTCCTTCCTTGAATCCAAACTCCCAGCTGCAAACTGATGGAAGACAGAGCATCCTGAACTCTCTGTCCATAACCAAACCATTGATCCTTCCCCAGAGACCACTTTCTTCCCAGGACCTTCAACCCCGCAGAGATGGGTGACTCTGGGCAGAGTGCCCAGGCTGGCTGGACCTCCTCCATTTATGCTCGGAGCCCTCTGCTCCTTCCTTTTATAAAGTTCAGATCCTTTTGAAATGTGAATATAGGTTTGTTTTTTGTTTTGTTTTGTTTTGTTTTTTTGCTGAGTCTGTCCTGGCTCTTGGGGCTTGAGAATAAATTATGACCCAAAATGGAAGAATAGGTTTTATATATATGCAAAACTGTGTATTTATGTCTGATAGAAACAAAGATGTGTGAATATGCTGATGTGCTCAGAAATATATTTATTTACTAATATATTTATCCATGTACCAGGTCTGCTTGTGTGTTTTGTTTTT
The DNA here is from genome assembly GCF_003343035.1 of Apteryx rowi. Taxonomy (NCBI): domain Eukaryota; kingdom Metazoa; phylum Chordata; class Aves; order Apterygiformes; family Apterygidae; genus Apteryx; species Apteryx rowi. The sequence continues at coordinate 5,501,584 of NW_020448308.1, forward strand.
GTTCTGTACAAAGCCATGAGGGTCGCGTTGTAAAAGGTGCCTCCTCCCAGTTCCACAGAAATAAATTATTTCAAAGGACCTGTTGCCGACCTCTGGGGTTGAGGAGATGATGAATTCTCGTTGCCCAGCGGTCGTGGCCCCTGTCAGGCCGCTCTGGCCGAGGGGGAGCCAGCTGGAAGGAGCCGAGACGCAGAGGAGGCCGCGAGCCTTAGGGCTACGGGCCCTGAGCGGACACAGGCCCAGCTCGCCTCTCCGCCGGGCTGCAGCCGCCCGCAGGCTCGGGGCCGCCGCGGGGGGGGGCGGCTCCGGGGAGCGCCACCGCCCTCCGCCGCCGGGCTGCCGCGGGCCCCCCCCAGGCCCAGCCGGGGAAGGGGCGGCAGAGGCGGCCCCGCGCCGCCAAGCGCCGCCCGCCGCCGTGGCGAGGCCCGGCCCGGCGCGGCCCCTGCGCCTGCGCGGCGGCGGCGCGGGCGGCGGCCATGGCGCTGGAGACCGTCCCCAAGGACCTGCGGCACCTCCGCGCCTGCCTGCTCTGCTCCCTCGTCAAGGTGCGCCGCGGCCCTTCCCCTCCCCTGCCGGCCGGGCCCCCTCCCCTGCCGGCCGGGCCCTTCTCGCCCCGCGTTCCCCGGCCGGCCTGCTCCCCCCTACCCGCCTCCCGGGCCGGCCTGGGCCTCTTCCCCCGCCTTCCCGGGCTTTCCTCGCGAGGCTCCCCCGGGCCGCCCTTCCCTCCCCGGCACAGGCCGCCCCTCGCTCCCTCTTGCCTGCCAGGCCCTTCCCTCCCCTCTCACCCCGGCCGGTCCCAGGCCTGGTCGCGGCCCCTAGTTGCCTCCCCGCCGCCAGCCCTGTCGCAGCCCCCCTCCTCGGCCTGCCCCGGGGCCGCCTTGGCTCAGCTCGGATGCCTCCATCCCCCACAGACCATCGACCAGTTCGAGTACGACGGGTGCGATAACTGCGATGCCTACCTGCAGATGAAGGGCAACCGCGAGATGGTCTACGACTGCACCAGCTCCTCCTTCGACGGGTGAGTGGGGCTGAGCACCCCGGGTCCTGCCGCTGGCAGCACGCTCCGGTGGGCTGCCGGGGGCCTCTGCGGCCCTGGTGCTGCACCGGCACTGTGGTGTCACTTGGCCTGCAAAAGTCCCCTCACCTCCATCTCTCCTGCAGGATCATTGCGATGATGAGCCCTGAGGACAGCTGGGTCTCCAAGTGGCAGCGAATCAGTGAGTGTTTCTCCTGGCTGGTTTGGGCTGGAGCTACCTTTTCTGTAGAAAACCCTCCTCTGAGGTTGTAGGAGCAGCTGTTGGGGCTGCTGAGGGGGTTTCTGGCTGCTGTGCCGGATGAGGGGGCACCTGTGCAAGCCATGGCTGACAGGGACGTTTGCCCACCTGGCTGCTGCTGTGCAGAGTAACTCGGTGTGTCCTTTCCCCCAGGTAATTTCAAGCCTGGTGTGTACGCAGTGTCCGTGACTGGCCGCCTGCCCCAAGGTAATGTTGCTGGCTTGGGTAAAGGAAGACTTCCCCACAGATGACAGCTGAGGGATTATTTCATGTAGTAGGCATTGGGGCTTTAGCCAGTTACTGTCTTTGAGATGACAGACTATTGTGTATCGCACCATACCTGTGTGATATAATTAGGATTTTGGGAGTCAGTCATCACTGCACATGTTATAATAAATACTGAAATGCAGTGAAAAAAAACACTGTTTGTTATGAACAGAGTGCGCGTCATGTGGATGAAGAGATTAGCGAGGTAATTGCAAAAAGGAGATGTTAAATTGGAAGGATAGTTGCAGGTGTTCTGCAGGCAGGTATTCCACCTGCAATCATTCAGTGTTCTACCTGTCAGAAGTTAAGATGAAAATACTGCTGAATAAAACCTGTGGATTTTGGAAAGATCATGAGTGGTAAACTGTGACAAAAGGGTGATCTCAAAAAGTGGGCACATTTCAAGGTGTTCAGCCACAGGGAAACACAAGGGTTTGTACTTAGAAATGAGTTCTGCAGAGGAAGGATTCTCTTATAAAAAGTAAGCTTGAGAAGGACTGGAGATCTTGGTGAGTGGATAACCCTTTACATCATAGCAGTGCACTGAGGGCTTCAGTTGAGCTAAGGTGGGTTTTGTGCATTTATAAATGGAGTGGAGGGTGTTGAGAGGTGACTTTACTACCTCTGTGGCAGAAATGTGCACCTTCCACGTGGCCAACAGCCACAGCTTCTCACTGCCCTGTACATAGACCCAGAGCAGAATCCTAACCTCACGCCCCTTCCCAAGGGCTCCAATCCCATATCCCCAGGCTGTGTGTATATCTGGAATCCCAGGCCCCTTATTTCTGACCTGGGCTCCACCATCTGTATCGAGGAAGGAGCTGGAGCATCGTGATGAGCCTTGACGTCAAGGCCTGCTGGCACAGCTCTGGACATATCTGAAATAACTGGAGCACAACAGATGACAGCATGTACTAGATACAGCTGCAAATGGAGCACGTGGGGAGTGCAGGGCAGCAGGAGGGACGTGCGTGAGGGAGATGCTGTCCTTGGCCTCACTCAATTGTGTGGGGCTTCCTCGCATCTCATGGAGAGGTTAGAGAGGACTGAGGAGTGTGGTGATCAGCAAGCTGCACTCATGGCACTTGCAAGCTATCATTTGGCTGTCCCTTGCCATGTGGCACTGGTGAGAACCATACTGAACTGCATGGTGCTCTTCTTGTATCACTTTTCTTAAAAGGTTACTAAGAAAGTGGGACATGCAGACAAGTCACAGAAGTGACTGAAAGTTTTAAGAAAATACCTTAGGTCTTGACCAATTCAATACCATCACAATATTCAAACAACTTCAGGAAGAAAATAATTTAAATAACATCTCTGCTCAGCTCATTCCTGAGGCAAAAAAAGAGTTGATATTTAGGAGGTGAATCAAGGCATTTAAGCTGGAAGAAGGAACACTCTTAACAGTGAAGTTGATACACTGTTAGAACAAACTAAGAAGATTGTCCAGCTCTTGATCTCTACAGATGGAGGCTACATGTTCTTTGTGGATGCTGTCCTTTCATCAGGGAATGCTTCTGCATAGTAACTAGGTGAAATATACTGGTCTTACCAGAGGTGAGAAGAGATGGTTTAAGATGCACAGAGTGATTTGCCCTATTCTAAAGGCTGAGGGACAACACTTTCCTGTGTTTTAGCTGTACTGTGTGAAAATGCCTACATTTGGCCACTGTAGATGTGAGATACAGTTCTAGGTGTCTAAATGGATAGAACTACCAGGCTTTTTTAGGGCTCCCTCTCATTCCTGAAGAATGCTGAAATGTGTTTGTCTCTTTCCTGCAGGGATCGTCCGAGAGCTGAAGAGCCGTGGCGTGGCTTACAAGTCCCGAGACACAGCTATAAAAACCTAAGGGGCTCTTGTGCTGCCTGGAGGATTCCCCAGTGCTCTGCTGGGCCACTTGGAGAGGCAGCTGGAACATGGAGCGCTGCTCTGAAACCTTTTAGCTTTAGCATGTGGGAAAATGAGCATGGACTCGGAGGGTGCTTGCTGGTTTGCTGAGTCAGCTCCTCTCGCTCAGTACCTCTGGACTCTCCCGTACCAATTTCTGCCCACAAACACCATAGAATTTTTTCTAAGTCTTGATAGGGAGGAGAATGTAAGTAGGTCTGGGAAAGAGGTGTTTAATAGTGATGCACAAACCTTTTACTGTCAGTGTGGGAAAGAGGAGAGCTGGGACATAGCTGTGTAAATACTTCAATAAACCATGCAACCTGGTCAGTGTTGTGTCCATCATGTATGTCACCAGTTCCACCCACAGCAGGGAGCAGGTGGTGTGGAAAGGGATTTTGTATTCAGATCATTACTGCAGCGATAGGGCTGCCCTGTACCTGCCAAATCTGGTGCAGTTTTGAGCCTACAGCTGTGATCGTTTCTCCATATGTTGTGGACCAAATTCCTGTCTCGAGAGGAGTATCATGCCTTGGATTAACTGGGGTGTCCTTTGCTGTCAGAACAAGCAGACTAGCATTTTATGTCTTAAGTCTCATCGCTGGATGGAATAGGTGAGACAATGTTAAATAATGTATGTGGAGGCAGTTATCTAGAGGTCCCAGTACCCTGAGCCCTGCTTTGTAGTGTACAAGAGTTAGTGTTGTGAAGCAGACTTGAAGGACCCTGAATCTGCCATTGATGGCCTCCAGGGGCAGGTAGAGTAAGATGAACCTGCAGCTGGTGGTGTTGGGCGGCAGCACTGGGCCCTGCAAAGGGGAGGGATGTGTTGTTGCTCCAACAAATGGGTGGAAACATGTCTTGCTTTGCATTCATGAAGTTTTAGCTGACACTGTGCATGTTACCAGTGTCCAGCTGGCTAGTGTCTCCCTGCCATGTTGCATGGGCTCCTGAGAGATTTGGTCTCCTTTACTGATTTTTCTTGCTTAGTTTGTTTCTGCTTAGTTTGTTGCAGTTCTAGTTCAGAAGAAGCTAGTGACCAAAAAAGGTGGCTTCTCCAAGGGCTGTGCTGGCAGAGTCCTATATCAGTAGCTTTGTGAAATAAGCTTTTTCTGAAATAATCCTGTAGTTGAAATGCCCAATTTTTGTTTTCCATAGGCAGCTCCTGGAAAACTGATAAAACCTGAAAGATTATTTTATTTGATTTAGGGCAAAGTGTCTGCAGTGAAGAGAATGAATTGCTGTTGGATAGTGACCTTGTCAGAAGCTCTGAGGTATTGTTAGTGCTTTTTGGTCTGCTCTAATTTGTAGATCTGGCCCAAAGAAAAACTCCCAATATTACAGGCCCAAGCACTACAGGTCAGCCAAGGTACATCTATCTTCCCATGTAGTTTCTGAGCAGAGATGCAGCTGGAGAATTGCTTTTGTGAGTGCAGAGAGGCTGTGCAGTGGGTGCTGAATTAGTCAAGAGAAACACTGCAGAGAAAGATGTTTTAAACCACACTTCTCTCAGGGACTTGCACACTTGAAGTCAGAGTATTTGCTAGGCACAGACTGGAAACAGATCTTGCAGCACGAGTTGCTCACCTGCTTGTGGCTCCAGCAAATACTTCCATGTGAGGAGCACCTTTTGTAGGAAGAGCTGAGAGTGCTTTGTCGCAGAATAGCCTGTGGCCTGGTGGTTAGAGTGTTATCTTGTGAAGATGAAGCAGCAGGTTCAGGTCCTCAGGCAAAGGAGGTTATCAAGTCTGACTTTCACACATCCTTGGTGAATGTCCAAATCACTAAGTTATCTGATAACTATCCTCCAGGCTTGCTTTGTTGCAGAGACCAGTCAAGAGATGTACCTCAGAAATGCCTGGTAGGTCAGGTCTTTTAGTGAGAGGTGAAGGAAAGCACAGTGTGAATGTCCCAGCAGGCCTGAGGCATGACTTCACTGTGTTAAGATTTGGAAATTTTGTGCTTGGACGTCTGGGCCCCTGGACGGTGGTTTCAGACCAGCTGTGCAGTGAGAGAGACAGGATGAGCTGGGATCCTTTTGTGTCCTCTGGGGTGAGTTTGTCTTGTGCAGAATTGTCAGGAAAGATGTAATCAATGCTGTCTCAAGGGTGGTATGCGGTTAATGGGAGCTGGCAAGGTTTAGATTAAAACTGGTCAGGAACGATGTGCTGGATGGCTCTTACTCTAGCTGGAGGGAGGCAGGTGTGGGGAAAGAGATTTTTGACTCCAGCTGGTTTGGAAGGTCTGTTGTGCATGAGCTGGCTTGGAGGAACGTGGAGAATGACTATCCTGACTGTTCCTAGCCCTTGAAGCGTTGCTGTTCAAATGCCACGGGGTGGCAGCACGGCTTTGTGGAGTTGGGCTGGGGCTGACCTGGTGACTTGGGATGGGGAGAGGAAGTGTGCTAGACAGAAGTTGAGCAACAGAGACCTGAGGCAGATCTCAGTTTTCCAGTATATCTCCTAGCGCATGTAACCTTCTTCCAGCTTTCTCAGTGCTGTAGTGTAGGTGGTATCTCTCTTCCCTGGCTCCAGGTTTGGGGATGACCCTGCTGGATCTGCTCCACAGGGGGAGGCAGAGCAAGCCCCCTTCCACAGGTCCAGGCTGCCTTGTCTTCTTGCCACATGGAGTAGAGAGGAGCCCATGGAAAGGCTTTGCACAGGGCCCCAGGCAGTGGGTCTGCAGGATGTTGACAGCAAGGGGTGATGGTGTGTGCTTGTTCAATGGAGATCTAAGTGTGGGTCTGCAGGCATGGTGTCATGTCTCCCTCCTTGAGAAGCTGCAATCTGGCAATAATTCAGTCACTGTCTAGGACTGGGAGCTTAATTTAGGAAATGGTTCCCAAGGAACAGTGTGCATTGTCATTGTCCTTTTCAGGAAAGTGAAGGGAGTTGCAGGCCCCGCAGGGATCTCACCTCTTGCTGGGAAGTGCAGCTGGGTTACATAGAGTTAAGACTAGCAGAGGATACAGTACAGAGGAATAGAGCTGAAAAGCCGAGGCAAACTGGATGAACACCAGTGGTCTTTCAGAGGGAGTTTTTACCTTTTCTGCCTGCAGCAGATCACAGTGCTTCCAAGAATCTGATGCCTCTAATTGGGTTGATTTGGTGAGTCTCTTCCCCGCTAGCTTGCTCACTCGCCCACGCATGCACCACAACTCCCAGCCCACGCCGCCCAAGTGATTCATTGCTCCCAGGCTGGTTGAGCTGAGAATTGGTCCCCTGCAAAGCACCTGAAACAAGCATTTCAGTTGGATTCCAACACCAGAGCTGCTGGGGTTTTGTGGCAAAGGCAAATGGATATGCAGAACTTTATTTGCAGAGAAAAGTAGGGCATGGAGATTTCACGTTGAAGAAAGCAGAGGAAAAATGTGCAGCCGCAGCAGCCTGGCTGTAATTGGGAGAGAAAGCATCAACCGGGCAGGGAGCTTTAGATTTGAGTCAATTTAAGACAGCTCCTCCCCCTGCAGCAAATGACGCTAAAATATTTCAGCCAGGCCTGAAGTCTGCAGGTTTGGCGTCTGAAGCAGCCTGGCTTCTCTTAGGCATCTCCTATTAGCAGAGTGTGCCCTGGGGGGCTGGGAAAGGCAGCCCAGGCTGGAGTGGTGGGCTGCAGAGGCTGCCTGGGAGCCCCCAGGCTGCTCAGGCAGGAAGTATGAGTGAGCTGATTTTTTCGTGCAGGTTTTGAGAACTGATACCCAGCTCTCCCTCCAGGCGAGAAAAGTGACTTTCCAAAACCGCAGAGCATACAGTGTTTCTACCTGAAGCAGCTGCCGACTGCTCTGGGAAATGCCCAGCCAAGCAGTCCCAACCTGCGAGGGGCCCTCTCCCCACTTCACGTGCCGCCCCAGGGCTGTCTACCTGCCCACGCATGCTGCTCCTCGCTGCTAACGTGCTGCATGGGGAGGCCCTGTGAACAAAGAGCAGCTCGCTTCAGTCTTTGTCGGGAGCCTCATGGCATATACTGAAGCTGGGCCTGGGCTAGTAACTTTAGATGAAAAGGGAATGTGGGAGTGTGCATTGGAGCAAGATGTGCTCAACCAAGCACATCTGCAGGACTAAGGCTAAGGCGGCTTTGGGCAAGGTAGGGGTGAGAGCCCCTGCCTTCTGCCTTCCAGTTTTGCTCCTGTAGATGTTCTGTACATGCCGTAGCAGCCTCTCCAGTTGTCACCTTCGCACTTGTGCTAAGGCTGGGTGGCCAGGAGAGAGAGGCACTGCTTGGAGCCAGCTGCAGCAAGGTCAAACGCCGCATTGCCCTAAACCCGTTTTCACTTGCTGTTTCTCTGGCTTCCAGTTAACAAACTTGGACTTTCTTAGGTGCCTTTCTCTCAGCCATCCCTGTTTTCTTGGGGGTCCTTTGGGGCTGCTTGCTGGCAGCAGGTGGATTAACACAGACTCCACTGCATAGTGTGCAGTCTGGGTCCAGTGGTAGGTGCCGTAGAGGGAAAAAAAAAAAATTAAAAAAGTTTTCTTTGGCAACTGACGACACAGAAGGTGGCTCAAGCAAGCAGGGTAAGACGGCCAGAGTTAGCCTCCTGGTATGCTTGTTGCCTGCCTGGGGCAAGTATGATACAGGTATTGGAATAAGAATGGAAAAAATAATGTACAAGCTGTTAAGAGTAGGCCTGAGGTTGAAGAGTGCAGGCGTCTACCCGTCATCTCTGAGTCAGGGCGGGTTTGTAGAAGTCGGCAAGGAGTTTGTGTCTGATGTGGTGAGGAAAGGAGGGCACTCGCTAGCTGCTTTTCATGGCAGCAGTTTGAATGTGCTGCAGAGGGAGGGGGATTTGCATTTTCAGAACTGGTGAGGAGGTTACAGTAACTGACACAAGGGGATGGGGTGAAGGTTTCGTAGGTGAGGGCAGATAAGAAAGCTTTCAAAGAGTGGCAGAAATGAGGCAGAGCCTCCATGCACTCAGTTCAAAATGGTTCCCAGTGTGCCAATGATGGAGCAGGGCCACAAAGAGTTGGGACGTGTTTCTCGCTGTAGCAGAGGGTGTCTGCAGGGAGAATGGAAAGCTCCAATCTGTCTGTATTACATCCTCTGGATGTTTGCCCCTCATGAATTTCAGAGGGAAGGAGGGGTTCTGCTTTGGGAAACAGGTCTTTAGCGGAGATGTGGAAGGGTGGGTGATAAGTCTAGGTGCCTGAAAGAAGGCCTGAAAAGGGCATACAAAGAAGTGTTTGCCACCCTGTGTGCTGCCAGCACTTCTACGGCCAGCACTGTCTGCAAAGAGACTTTCAGCTGCTTCATGGTGGACATGAAACCCAACTGGTCTGTCTCAAGAGCTGTGGTTTTGGTGGCCAGAGGAAGAGAGGAGCAGCTGGAGGGTCTCGAACGTCTTCTGTGCAGGAGACCTCTCGCCTCCCCAGTCTGTTTTTTAAGCTCTGCATCGTGGGAAGGGGATACACCAAAAGATGGTGGAGCAGAGTGGGCTTTTACCCCCCTGTGGTGCTGGTTTCTGGTGGTGCTGCAGGGACCTGTTTCCTTGGGGCAAATGGCAAAGCAAGAGCTCCAATGCTACCACTTCTCATGCTTGGCTCCCACAGGGACAGCTGAAGTCACAGGAGGCATTTGAAAGCCTGGCACTACTAGTCCCCAACTTTCCTGGACCTTCTGCCATATCCTTGTGGCTTTCCTGCCCCGGTCCTGAATCTGTCTCAGCTTGGCTGGTATGTGCACAGCTGCATGTCCTCTGAGCTATTTGGCATTTTATGTCTCTGGTCACAGACTCCATGTTTTGCTATCAGCCAGACTTACAGGGCCTCTTTGGTACCCATCCTCCAACTTCCCTTTGCCTTCTGTCCCCAGGTTCTCTCATTGCTCTTTCCCCACCCAAAGATGTGATACCTAAGCTCACTTCCTTCCTGTTCTTGGCTGGACTTGCACCACCCAGGATGTGCCTGAAACATTAGCTGGACTGAAAGGGGCTTTCTGTCCCCCCTATGGGAATTGTCCTTCTTCATGTGGAATTGCCAAAGAGCTGTGGAGTCAACAGGCAAAGGCAGAGGGTGGTCCTTAGCGCGTGTGCTGGGCAAGGACATTGCATGTGCTTCTCTCCCTCCTCCAGCAGGTCACTAAGCAGCAGAAGGGTCTGAGAGCTCCTACCTGTGTGTGTGGTGCTGAGCAGGGTGGCAGTATGCTATGGTGGCAGCAGGATCAGGCCCCTTGGACAGGCTGGGAGTTCCGCTACTGCTGTCCCAGCATCAGCCTGACCCAGCCTGCTTTGGAAAGCTGTTGTTCGTAGCTGTCAAGGCCAAGTGGAGGGATATGCTTTGTGGCAGCCCCGAGGGCCCATACCTCCCCCTCCTTGGGGTCTCTGGGCAGCACACTGGCCCCCAGATGCTGCTCACAGGTGCCCAGCTCTTCCTATGGCTTGTCTGAGGACAGCCCAGGGGGAAGGAGAGGCTGACACCACGGAGCTGCAGTGCTCAGCCCTCGCGTATCCCACGCCATTTCCTCCTCCCCTGGGACGCCCGCGGAAGGGCTGGGAGTCCTCCCAGTGATCTCTTCCTGCCTCTCTGCACGTGGTGCTGGGCCGCCTTGGCCGTCCCTAGCCCCGTGGGGCGGCACATATCTCTTGTTCCCCTTATCGGCCCTGCCTTGACTCGCTGCCGGGCTCCGGACTGGAGCAACGGGGCTCCCCCAGTGCGGTCCCTGGGGTGGGCCGAGCAGCCCCCGCTGCCCCAGCTGGCTCTGGGTGCCCCAGGAGCAGCACGTCCCTTGGGTTAAGGCAGAAAAGGGGGGATCGGGGGGCAGCGGCTGGGACGGAGCCGAGCAGGGGGTGCGGATCGCCGCCCAAAAATGGGGTCCCGCCGGGGCGCTGCAGCTGAGGGCCCGGGGCCGGGGCAGCCCTGGTGCCGCCGCCTCCCTTCCCCCACCTGCGTGGCCGGTTGCAGCAGGTGACATGGAAAATGACGGGGCACTTTGTGCCCTGCCGGTGACAGCGCAACGGTCCCGGGCCCGTCATTGGCGCAGACAGGCCGCGATTTGTCTATATATGGGCAAAGCGAGGCGCTGCGTTAACCCTTGTGTCCCCTGCGCACCCGCCCCGTCTTGTCACTTCGGCTTTTTGAGGTTTTCCTTCACACTCTCATTTGCCTCCCAGCCGCGGCCTGTTTCGCTCGGCAGTTTCTAGTTGACTCACTTTTTAACGGCCTCGTTCTAATCCCGGCCGCCTGTGGCAGACGGGAAGCGGTGCTTCGGTTGGGGGCTAGCGGAGCGAGGGCAGCGTGCACGGCCCCACGGAGCCGCTCGCTGCCTCGCTCGTGGGGGCCGGCGGCGGGCTGGCGGCGCCAGCTTGGCGGTGGCGCCCCGCGAGCTCACCCGGGCCGCGCGCCCCGCAGCCCGGCCCCGCGCGTGCGGGAGGCAGTTCCTGCCCCGCGGCTCTGCAGGGGGCCCGGCCTGCCCGCCGGCATCGCTGTGCCCTGCAGGAAACCCGGCTCGAGCCCCGGGGGAGGCTGGGCCTCCCGGCGTGAGCAGGCCTGGCAGGCGGACGAAGCCAAGAGGGCCGCTGCTGCACGGCCACGCGGGGGAGGGGGGCGCCTCTGGAGCCTCTTGTGCCTGCCCTGCTCCAGCTCAGGTTGCTCAGACCCTTCCCCAGTCCCGTTTTGCACATCTCCAAGGATGGAGGTCTCACCACGTCCCCTGGGGCTCCAGTCTCCCTTCACAAGCCTGCCGCCAGCACCAGGAATGAAGCAGAGGGGCATCTGCTTGTGCACGTGGCGCTAGCCCAGCTGAGGAGTGGTCCCGCCATTGCCAGGCATTTACCCTTCGTGGTGCTGAGCTCTGCATCGCTTTCCCCCACTGCTCCCAGCTGTGCAGGCCTGACGGTTTGGGCACAGAGGTGGGTGCTCGGGGCAATGGTGCCACATGGCAGGTGCTGCAGTTCTTCCTCATGCCGCCTTCCCAGCGCTGTCAGGAGCCAGCCCTGCCAGACTGACGGCTGCCCCACAGGCCTGGAGGGAAGCAATCGAATAACCCACCCTTTGGAAAGCAGCCTGAGGCTCTGCTTGTCCCAAAATCTCACAAGACCTAGTCTTGCCTCCCCTTTTTTTGGGTACAGCAAACCTCCCTGTGCTCTCCAGGACCATTGTCATGTCGGTCCCTGCACGCACTCTCCTTCCCAGCTGTTTTTTTCAAATGCACCCCTTGCCAAGGTAATCAGGGAGATGGGGGCACAGGGAGCTGTGCTCATCTTTGAGCCTTTGCCCCCATCCCTCTTGTTCTGAGGCAAGGTGGTAGTTCATGTTGGGAATGCAGTCATTAGGCTTCAGCGTTAACAATGGCATGAGTGTGGCTCCATCAGGCTCTGGCAGACATCATTGCTGAATGATGTCCAGGAGACGATCCCAGGCATGACCAGAAGTGTGTCTGTGCTGTTGAAGCTGGGGCTGTGGAGCAGAAGTTGGTGGCTCAGACACCCAATTTTCCAGTGGCCCCAGGGCTGCGGAGGGGAGTTCGGGGAGACTTGGGTGAGATCACCCACTTCTCTAACATGGCTCTTGAGCCCCTGGGGGTGCCCTGGTCTAGCACCCTAGTCCAGCCCCTCTCCAGACCCCTGACCTGCTCTGCCTGGACGGGTCAGTGATGGGGACAGCCAGCGTGGGCCACGGGTGCCCTACAGCACTGGAGAAGCTGTGGGGCGGGAGGGCAGGCTGGCGTGGGTCAGGGCTGGGCTGCGGTGGCCGTCGCTCTGGGGGACTGCGCTGGCTTGACCAGAGCGCCCGGCAGGAGCTCTGCTCCTTTAAACACGGCGAGTGGGTGAAGGCAGCTGGCTTGGGACTGCCACTTCCCCTGCAGTGCAGCGAGCCCCGCGACCGCAGGCGAGGAGGGGAAGTTGCTGCAAGGCGCGATAAGAAATATCAGCGCTTTCACAGCGCCCTGGCTGCGCAGCCCGACAAGCTCCCTTCCCCCTCTGTGCCTGGGGCCCGGGGCAGGCGGGCGCTGGTGCCTCTCACCTCCTCTGGCTCGCACTCCCCTGCGCTCTCAGATACAGGGAGAGTTACTGGAAAAGCACCAGCCTGTGGCCCTGGCAGGGCAGCGGGGAGCATGGCCCCGCACCCCGGGTTTGTGGTGGCATCCCTGGGCCAGGCCCTCAGTTCTCAGCAAGGAGCGAAAGCCAGGAGCTGCCCTGGCACACGGAGATGCTGCATGTGTCTGATCCACGCAGAGCAACGCTGTCTGGGACCTACGGGCGCCTGAGACGAGGGAGGGCAGAGCCGGGGGAAGTGGTGCCAGGCTCAGCTGTTTTTCCTGGAGCTCGAGCAAGGTGCAGCAGGTGGGGGTAGTTACAAGCCGAGGAGCTGCACCCCATGAGCAGTGAGCCCCTGTGTCCAGCACCTTGAGCTCTGGAGGCAGCCTGCGAGTCTCCAAGCACCCAAGGAGATGCTGAGCTGTTCGGCAAGGCTGGGAGAGGGGCCATGAGAGAGTTGGGGGCTGAACACTCTCACGAGGTTGCATGGGGAGGAAACTCAAGCGTTTCAGCCTCCCCTCCTCCCAACCCCAAAAAGTCACTGTGATCTCACCCGTTAAGGAGCTATTTTGGCCATGCGTGCTGAGCAGAGAGGGAACAGTGATCTGGGGACAAAGACAAGGTTAGAAACTCCTGTAGCCTCTTTTACGGGGTGGTATAATTAACCAATGGCCAGGGGATGTGGTAAGTTCATCATCAGTTGGAGACTTTCAGACCTCCTCATTTGAGCCTAAGAAACCAGATCTGCTGATTTCCTTCTTTTTGAGAAACAGAGAAGGAGGTGGCTGCCTGGCAGACGGAGACGCACTCAGGACACCAGAAAAATGTCATGTCCCCCCTCACTGCACTCAGCCCGCGAGAGCGGGGAAAGAGGAAGCATGTCACCTCCCCCACTTCCTCCAGTGCCCCGGCCCTGCCGGGAAGTCAGCCTTTGCTGCAAGCGCTAGCCAGCGCCTTCTGGGCATGGATCTCCATTCCTCTGGCTGGCAGTGCCCATTCCAGTGCAGTGCTGCAGCACCAAATTCAGCCAGGGAGCAGGTGCCAGCATGGGTTGGCCACAGTTAGCACCCGAGCCGGCAAGCACCGTCTGGGGGGGGGCAGCATGGCTCCTTCTCTGAGCTGCTGCTGTTTGGCATCACATGGAGCAGTTCTTCTGCATGGTGCTGCCCTGCAAGCAAGCTGTGAGGCAGCTCGGACATGGTGTGGGCATCAGCCAGGTCTCTGCCCTGCTTCCAAGGCTGGTCCAAATCTTCAATGCTGCCCCGCTCACCAGCTGCCCTCTCCTGGCTGCAATCCCTGGATCTGTCCTTGGGCCAGGCTTTTCCACAGCATCCTCAGGTGTGAACACCAGTACCAATCCCAGCACCATACACTCTCCTGGCCATACTCTTTGCTCTCCCCACAGCAACTTGCTCTCCACCAGCCCCAGTGCATTCACTCCTAGCTGCCTACTCTAGAAAACAAACCTCCATTTTCTCATGGCAAGCTGAGCTGTTGCTGCTACCTGATTTCTTCTGGCCTAACGCAGAAGAAAGCTCCAGTGACCAGCTCTGCTCTGCCCTGGCTGCAGTGGCATGGGGGAGCCATGCTGCAAAGAAGCAGATTTCTTCATGGCTGTGTTAGCCTGAAGGGTTTCTCTGTTTAATTCTTGCTTTAAAATGACCCCTCCAGCCAATGGCTTATGTTGTTTCCTGTCCCTGAGCTCCCTCATGAGTGGCCTCAGTCCACAACATGCATTAACTGGTCTGAAGGCATCTCCCGAGAGCCCTACAACACAGTTATAGTTGAATGGACCTTTTCTCACCAAGGCCTGGCTTCTCAAAGAGGCCTAAATGCCCTTTCTTCATTGCCTGCCTCCTAGCCCAGTCCTGTGTATTTAGCAGAGGCAGACTTGTAGTTAGAGCAAGGTATGCTGCAAGAAATATGGTGTTGACTCTTGTGCTAATATATGTAGTGTGGAAAGTTTCTCACTAGCACCCCTGTGACCAAAACTTCCCCCAGCTGCCCAGAGAAATGGCTCACTGTCTCTAGGGGCTGCAGGGCTAGTCTACGGATAGGGGTAACAACCTGTTCACAGCCAAAACGTTATTTCAAACATTTCAGGTGTCCCCAGGAGTTAAGATGCCAATAGGATCTTAGGATGATTCAGTCTGGAAAGGACCTCAGGAGATCCTTTCAGCAGGTCAGGAGGTGTCTAGTCCAGCCTCGTGAAAAGCAGGGTCAGCTATGCACGTGGGTGGCTTCCACTGCTAGCTAGGAGGTGCTCACCACATGGCTGTGGTGAGGAAGATGCTGTCGCAGGTCTAATGGGTACCCGCTGCCAAACAGACCCTGCAGACTATGAGGCCATCACAAACATCCGTCTAGATTTCCCTATCAAAAGTGCTGGAGGGCCACTGGAAACAGAGCAAAGGAGAGACGGAGTTACCTGGGCTCTGAGCAGGAGCAAGGCGACTCCAGCCCTGTGGCCACTCTGAGGCTGGGGGACGGTGCAGTAAGGGACGGAGCCTGGCACAGGGCCAGCATGGGCAGGCAACACACCAGAGCATTTCATAGCGTGGATTTGACCCACATGCTTAAATCAGGTGAGGAGCGGAGGCTCTGGGGCAGAGGATCACCATGCTTTAAAGCACTGTGGAGTACTGCAGTGAGCATGTGAGAGTGACTCATTAGATGGCAGTTCAGTTGCCGCGGGAGGGAGGCAGGACACCGGGGTCCCAGCCCCAGCTCCAATGAATGTCGAGTTACATATGCAAAGTGTGACAACTCCAACAGGAGCCAGTGAGAGCTCTCCCTGCCACTGAGGAGGGGAGCGTGTCTGCCCTTCTTCGGCTCACAATGAGAAAGTCCTCTAGCTGGGCTTTCTCCTGGCAAGTGCCACTTCAGAGTGCTGGAGGCACACGGACGGTTTCTCCGCTGTGAGCTCTCTAGCAGCAAGCCATGGAGATTCCCGGACCAATGTATGTGATTGCTCCAGCAGTTTGTGAATGTGTCCTGTGTCTAGTTAAACTCTTTGAGTAATTTTTACCTCAGTTTGGGGATCATTTCATGACAAATCCCCTATCTGCCAAAACTCATTCTACCTGTTCTAATCAAAACGCATGCTGTTCAAGCAAGCCCACATTGTCAAATCACTTTGGGCTGTGCTGTTGCCCTATTATTTTTGACACTGCTCCATCTTTACCTTCTGCAAACTTCACCTTTTGTATTTTCTTCCAGATTATCAGTGTAGAGATTGAACTGGCCTAAAAAGAGCCCTCTGCAGAGCTGCATGAAGATCACGCCATGGACTGATGAGTTCACATTTACAGTCACTTTTTGAGATCTATCATCTGGCAGTTTTTAATCTAGTTTAATGGATCGTTTCATTCAGCATTCAGTGACCTCCCTCAGCTCAGCCACTGGTGCAAGGCACGTACTCACTGCACTCACTGCAAGCTTTCCCTGTGTAGCACTTCTCAGCAGCAGTAGGAGAGCAGAGCTGGATGGCAGACTAGATTTGCTCTTTACTGCAAATGTCAGCAAGGATGCAAAATTGCAGATAGTTTGGAAATGCCTTTTGTGATATGGAACACCAGCTAGAAAACTCAGTTTGCCACATATTTCACTTCAGCCCTTGGCTCTCAGTGCTGGCAGGCAGGAATGCCTGGCCCTGAGTGGCTTCAGCTTGCTAACCGGCCATGCAAGGTCATGCTCCCCAGCCGGCTCTACAGACCCATCTTTCATTTTCTTTTCAGGGGCCTCATGTTCCTGTTGGCCGTTATGGCTTCCTCAGGGTCAGAGGAAGTCTGATATTTCAAAGTATTTTGTGGGTGAAAAACACAGGGAGAGACAGGAAGGTTTCTTGGGCAACAAGTTTCCTAAAGAGCAGGTTTAGGCCTTGCATCCTCTGCTTCTGTCAGCTCCTAGGTCCCTGCTGAAACCCGGGTCCCTTCTGTGTCCCTGCTTCACTCCTGCCGCAGGGCTGAATCCTGCAAACCCAGCAATCACTAAGCCACCTCCGCCAAGGGCTGCTGCTGCTCTCCATAATCTCCCTAGGGATTTGCTGCTGCCCTCCTCGTTCAGGAAACGTCTCATCCCATAGGCAGTTCCCGCTGCAAGAAAGGGGGAGAGGTGAAAGGCATGATTGAGCTGTGCCGGTACGCCATGCCACGCACGCCACGCTACGCAGGGTGCTCTCTGGGCCACACAGCCCCAACCTCTGTTCTGATGAAATCCCACAACCGGGGGGAATTTGGTTACTGCACCGGGTGAAAACAGACTTTTTGCACAAACATGTTTGTTGCTCTGAATAGTAAAGCTCAGAAGAGCGTAACTGGCTTGTTCTGCAACAGTATTTCTTGCTTCCTGTGAGCCTTTCTGCAGCGGCAGCAGCATCTCCGTGTTGTCGGTTTTGAACACGCTGCGGTCAGACTGCTGGGGTGTCACTGGGTGGGACAGCTACACAGTTTATCTCCTGAACAGCTACGGCTCTTCCTGTGGTTGAGGCCACGTGGGTAAGATGGGGTTAAAAGCCGGCCCGCTCTCCGGAGGGGGTCCATTCCTCCCCAGCCACCACGAGCCCCACGTGCTGCACCCACAGCGGCGCCCAGGCCAGCGCCGCCACCGAGCCACGGCTGTGTGGGCCAGCTTCACCCAGCGCAGCTCGGCAGGCGCCAGCCTGAATCCGGTAACGTATTTCCCGCTCACCAGAGGACCCGGCTGAGGAGACGCTCGCCTGGGAGCAGCGCCGCCGCTTCGTGAGAGCGGGTCCGTGCCGGCACGAGCTCAGGCCGACCCGTGGGCAAGCCGCCCTGGCACGGGTGCATGCCGGGCGCCCGGCATGTGCGGGGAAGGGGGTGCGCGTGGCGCTGGGGGCACGGCGCCCGGGGAGCAGGGGGTGCACCGTTACAGCACCGCAGCCATGGCGCCTCGTGCTGCTGCCTGTCTGTTCACAACCCCTGCTCCTGCTGCAAGGGTGCAGATGGGTGCCGAGGTCCAGCTGTGTGCCGGCACACCTGCGCAGGTAAGGGCCTCCTTTGCCAGGACGTGGGTGGCACGGGGCTAGGGGCTGGGGACAGATGGGCCGCCAGGGCTAGGCAGTGGAAGAGGAAGGACATGCCCCGCTGGGCGCGCTGGCAAACGGAGAGGAGGGCGGGAAGCACCAAAAGCAGAAGTGCCGCAGGGGGTTTTGCATTGCTTCTGCGGACGGCACTTAGCAGAAGCAGACGCTGGTGGGGCCTGGGTCTCTGCGCGGGATGTGGGGTGCAGGTGAGCTCTGGCACGGGAAATGCGCACCTCCCCAGCCCGGCCCTGTGCCAGGCACTGGGGAGGTCCGACTTCTGCCCTGCTTTGAGCCAGCACGGCATGGGGCCAAACCCACGCTATGGCTCCGGGGGCAGTGGGGCGAGGGCTGCCGGCAGGCTTTGCTTGGCCTTGGTGCGTGGGGTCTCGGAGACTTCCCTGCTGCCATGGGGCATCAAAAGCGCTTCCGCGGGGTTGGCAGCTGGGGGTGAGGGGCGCCTGTGGGGAGAGCCCTGGCCCACAGCGCTCTTGTGGACTTGGGGACAGGAAGTGGGGCGGGAGTTCCTGCAGGAGGTGTGGGGTCCCCCAGTGGGGACAGGGCAGGGGGTCCCCTGTGACGGGTATGGTGTCTATGTGGGGTCCCCCTGCCATGGGGATAAGGCAAGGGGTTCCCCTGTGACTGGGATGGGATCTGAGGGTGACGATGGGGTTTGAGGTGGGGGTCACCCTCAGCGGGGACAAGATGAGGGGCTCCCTGGTGACCCGGAAGGCATTTAGGTGGGGGTCCCCCCATCCCCCCTCCACGTGGAGACAAGCCAAGGGGGTCCCTAGTGATCAGGATGGCACTGAGGTGGAGTCCCCCATGGCAGGGACGGGGTGAGGGGGTCCCCTGTGACCATGATGATGTCTGATGTGGGTTCCACCTGGTGGGGACAAGATGGGGGGGGTTCTCTGTGATGGGGACGGCATTTAGGTGACCCAACCCATGCGGACAAGGCGAGGTGACCCCCATGACCAGGATGGGGTTTGAGAGGGTGGCGATGGGGTTTGAAGTGGGGTTTCCCCCCCCCAGCAGGGACAAGGCAAGGAGGTCCCCTGTGACTGGGATGGAGTTTGAGGGGTGATAATGGGATTTAAGGTGGGGTCCCCCCAGCAGGGAGAAGGCAGAAGGGGTCCTCTGTGGCCTGGATGGGTTTTGGGGGGGGGGTGATGGGGTTTGAGGTGGGGTGCCCTCCAGCGGAAACATGGAGCAAGGGTCCCCAGGATGGGGTTTGCAGTGGGGTCTTCCCCTATGGGACAAGGCGAGGGGGTCACCTGTGCCCGGGATGGGGTATGAGGTGGGTTTCCCCCATGGCAGAGCAGGGTGAGGGGGTCCCCAGTGCCTGGCATGGAGTTTGCAGTGGGCCCCCCCCCATGGGGACAAGACGAAGGGAGTCCCCTGTGCCCAGGATGGGGTATGAGGTGGGGTCCCCCATGGCATAACATGGTGAGGGGAATCCCCAGTGACCAGGCTGGCTTGTGGGGCAGTCTCCCCTGAGGCATGAGGTGGACCCTGGTGGGGGTTCTGCGTCCCAGTGGGCGATGCCAGCCTTGTGGTTTGCTCCTGCTCGCCTGGCTGGGGCCATCTGCAACCCCTGTCCCTGAACGGCTGCAGCAGGGTGGCCACGTGGCCGGGTTGTGCGGGTATGCGGGAGGTGTGCTTCGACCCCGACGTGAGCCGACTTGGCCGAAGAGAGCTCCTGCGCTGGAGGAGAGAAGAGCCAGCCACCGACTGAGAGACAGTGCAGTCACCCATAAAGTAGAAAGCACTACTAAACAGCACTGCAGGGTGTAGTGTTTCCTACTTTATGGATGAGTGTACTGTGGGCTACGGAGAAGAGAGCACTGCCGACAGCGAGCCGCTCACCTGCCTGTCCCCTGCCAGAGCAATCGCCTGTGACCTGCGTGCCTGTCACAAGTTGTGCACGGTCTGAGAGCTGAGGACAGGCTGGGCCCGGGTTACTAGAGGGTGCCCGGGCATCCATGCTAAGCCGCTCTGTCTCTGCAGGCTGCGCCGCTCAGAGAAGCACGTGAACTGCCACGTGTCCCATGGCCACCGCAGCAGCAGTGTCCCTGGGGAGCCCGTGAGCACTAGGGAGGGAAGCGGGTGTCCCAAAGGGGCTGAGGAGACTCTCAGTCCCTGCTGACCCTCTGCCACCCATGGCCCAGGACTGGCCGTTCTGGGAAGAGGGGCTCACGCACCTCCACGTGGCCATGCCCACGTGGCCTGCCTGCATGGCACCAGCCTCCTGCAGAACCATGGAGGGGCTAGTTGGTATAGGAGCAAGCACAGTGCTTGCAGCGAAGCTCCCAGGGACGACAGGTAGGTAGCAAAGCCTCCGATCCCTATTTTTTTTCCCCATCCTTTTGTTGCCACGTTACAAATTCCTGCAAAGAGCTGGGTCAGCTGTGTGTGGTGGCAGCCACATGCAGACAGCAGAGAGGTATGGGAGCCAAAGGTTTCCAAGGTGGGGGGGGGGGGGGGAGCTGATGGCTCTTGAATGGCTTTACATTGCTGTATGATTGCTAAGGGCACTGGGGTGAGGGACTGATGAATAAAACTCTTTCAGCACAGACTTGTGGACTTTTTTTAATTATATTCCTGGGAAACACAAAAGCTGGAAGAAGATGCTTGCAAGACCCCAGGGGGCCATGCCCAGCAGGGATCTCCCCCATTGGAAGGCACTGCAACTTTGCACGGTGCTGGATCCCGTGTTTGAAGCCTGATGGGGCTCTTGGGGGGCTGGGAAGAGGCTTTAGCAAATGGCCTAAGAGGCGCCAGCAAATCTCAGCACACTGACACGGGGGAGTCTCAGCTTTGATCCTACCTGCCCTTCAGAAAAGCCTTCCCCGGCTCACTGGTGGAGCTGCCTTGTCTTGCTGGAGATCTGATAATGTTGGCAAGGCCATGTTAAGAGGAAAGGTGATGCTCCCATGGTCACTGTGCATCTCCACCCATTTATCCCTGTGCACTTGTCCCTTCCTTGCTGTGAGTCAGAAAACATCCTCCTTCCAGGGACACAGGAGGAGGGTCCCCATCGCACAAAACATCAGTTCCTGAATATTCCTACATGCGGCTTCAGCTCCAAATCGCATGACCTTTGAAGGGAGCTCCTAAAAATAGTAGAAAAAATATACTGTCAGTGTAAATATACCTTTTTTATTTTTTTTGAACCCAGATTTTAATGAAAAAGTTTTCACTTTTTGGAAAACTTTGTGTGCTGGCTTTGGAGCATTTGTGGATGTGTCTATTGAAGTCAGGATATTTTTCTTTCACTTTGATCTTTCACTTTGATTTTTTTTTCTCCCCAGTGGCCAGAAAGAACTGGGGTATTTTGCCTTTGTTTTGCTGTTGCAGCTTTCCAAAGTTCTCTAGCTTTGTAAATAGTTGAAAGGGATACAGGAGGTAAAAGTCAAATCAAAGCTGTCCTCATGGCCACAGGGAGGCAAGTTTCTAAGCAGTAAAAATGAGAAAGGGCTAACCCTCCCTCCCTCAAGCAGCCAACACATTCAGCCCTGAGCGGCTTTCATTTTGTTGGTGTGCTGTGAAGGAAAATAAAGGCCAAGTTTCAACAATTTCAATGTAGAAATGTTTTGAAAATAATCAATATTGAATATTGAATTATTAGGAATTATGAATACTGAATGCTTATGACTGAAGCATATTATGGTTCTGAATATTATAACCATTCAATATTCACTGTTTTAAGGGAGGTTTGGAAATGTGCTTCTTGCTGAAAGCAGCACAACTGAAACTGCTACTTTTTTTTTTTTTTTTAAACAGTTCCTTTTTTTAGTGCCCTCTCTGTGTATTGAATGCATTTTTACAGGTTCCTGCAAGGAAACGTGTTCTTTCCTTATTGGGGTGAACTCTTGATCTCAGAAGTACTTTGACTCATTTATTCCTGCCCCTGTTTCATGCCTCAGACACAGGAAGGCTGTGCAGTCCCCGGCCCCGGCCGCATTGACACAGCTCCTTCCTCGGCGTCTTCCACATTGCTTTCTAGCAATAAGGGCAGCTGGAGGCTCCCTTGCCTGGTTGCTTTCCAGATCCTGAAGAAATGGCCCGAGCAGCACAGGCACTTGGTTTGCTTTTGGCCCAAAACTCCTCCGGCTCCTGCTGCTCTGCTGGCCTCTGCTGAAGACGTGGGTCTCCATCACAGCGTGAATGTGTGTGTGTGTGTGTGTGTGTGTGTGTGTGTGTGTGTGTGTAAAACTGTGCGTGCACATGAGCACGTTCTCGTGCACTGGAGCACCATGTCTGTGTGGGGCTGCACCATGACTCCAGCTCCGACCTGAGCTCACCTCTCACATCCCCTTTTTTACAGGGTTATATTTAACTGGGGTTTGGTCCCTGCACTGCTCCTCGGTGCAGCCCCACAGGTGGGAAGGAGAGATTGGGAGCCTGGACCACTCCCAATACAGCCATCGCTGTGTTGTCAACCGGTGCCGAATCTGGCTGTTTGTGCATGCCTGGATATATACACACACACACACTCACACATACACGTGCAGGGCTGTCTACAAAGTGCACTGAATGGGAGAACGTACGCTTATGCTACCTCTGCACAGGGTGGCTGCTCTGCAGATGCCTGGAAATGCTCATACAGGCCGACCTGTGCAGAGGAGATGTGGGTGCACAGCAGCAGAGATGCCGTTCTGGCCCTGCACGGTTGTGTGCCTACGTGCAGGCGTTGCTACATGCATGCAACACGCATTTGTCATGTGAGGACACAGTGCGTGCTATGTGGCTTTGCACCACAAGGACCGCAGACCTGTGCAGTGTAGGGATGCTGTGTCCTGGAAATGCAAATTTCTCCTGTGGTGGCTCCCTCACCAGCACACGGCTCCGTAGAGAGGGCACTGGCCACCCCTCGCTGCACAGGGCACCTATCCCCCGAAGTACATGCACAGTCCCTCGCTTGCCCTCAAGATGCCAGGATGGGTGCATGGAGATCAGAAAGCTGGGAGCTGAGGGCCTCAGCTGAGAGAGCAGATGGCCAGTTCATCTCCATGGTTTCCAGGGTGAGCCTCATGTACTGTGAGCAGGAGGGAGTCTCACTGGGACTGACAAGGCTGTCCCCAAGGGACTGCATGAAGGGGAGGTGGGAATGGGTCATTACCTGGCCAGTTGCTTTGGTCTGGAGGTGCCTGCGAGTGCTGACATATGGCTGCTGTCCTGTGTCCAGAAGCAGGGGCTGGCGTGGTCCTGGGCTCCTCGCCTCGTGCCTCCTTCCCCAGGTGAGACCTCAGCGAGCCATGGTAGCTCACACAAATCCTTCCTGGCCCCCACAAACACCATCCCCAAAGGAGGAGCTGGACAGGGCCCTGAGGACACTAATTGGTCCTAATTGCCCTGAGCAGCCCCACCTTGTGCCCCCACCCACCCCAGGCATCTGCTGCACATGGTCCAAGAGCACCATTTAAGCTTAGCCCTGAGCCTTCAGTCCTTGCCTTGGTCAGTGAGGGCCCAGCGCAGCCCTGTTCTCACTGCTCCCTGAGAATGGGCAGGAGACTTTGGGGACCATGCGCCCTTTCCTTGTCCCTGGACCACTAGGCCCAGCCCCTGGCTCCTTGGAGGCCTTTGGAGAGTGGTGGGGGCTGCTAGAGGGTTCTGCTGGGATCCTTTTCCAGATCCCCAAATTTGAACTCTTGACCTTTGACCCCCTGCTGTGGCCTGATGTTCACTTGTTGGTCTATGTAATCACCTATTTTTTTCTGATCCTGTGGCCTTCCCTGTCCTGGGAAGGCTTCAAGGATATCTCCAGAATGTGTTTTGGCCCATCTCACCTACGGGGAGAACAGCCCCACAGCAGATGCCTGGGTGAATAGGAGGACCAGGGACATTTGTAATACCCAATACTAGATTTCCTGTGAAGGCAAGAACTTGCAGCTCAGGAAGCTCCTGAGCCAGCGTGTCTCATTTAATAACCCAGATGGATTTTTCTTCTGTGAATTCTCTGGACTTGTGCTCAAACCTATGTAAACAGTCACCATCTACTTCTTCAAGCTGATGTCAGATGCACCTCACGTTCTAAGGATGGACCATAGCTCTGCAGTGGAAATCTCAGGTGCACCTTTGGTCTGTCCAGCTGTCTAAGCTGACACAGGAGGGAAAGACAGTCTCCAGTTCCCCAAGCTCTGGACCTCAGGAGACATCCCCTCCCTGTGGGCCAAGAAATAGGCCGCTCACGGCTGCAGGGAGGGGTGTAGACACCCTGGACAGCCTACCCACGGCCTCCACCTCACTTGACCAGGAACTGCTGAAGGGCTGTGGAAGGCCAAAAATTGTGCGTGGGTCAGCCCAGGGAATTGCCTCCAGCCCCTCCTGCTCCAGGGCACCCAAGGTAGCTAGTCCCAGGAAGGGCCCTGGAGCTATGTGGGTCCACCACTGCTGATTAGGAGATGCTGAGAGCTGCCCAAGAGGAAGTGATGGCAGTAGGTCCCTGAGATGAGCAGAGACTGTGAACAGCATATGGCAGTTGAAGTGCAAAACAAAATGTGTCGTAGCAGGGTTTCCAAGGAGGCTCTGATGTGCGTGGTGTGTGCGCTGCTTGCAACCACACGATCTTATCAGTGTTACATTTCCCTTCCCACTGCTGGCTCTCGCCTCCTGCTAATTAAACCCACTTGCTCTGTCTTGTCAGTGAGCTGAGCAGGGCCTGGGCCTTATTCCATGTTTTTGTGGTGCCCAGGGATCCTGCCTGGGATTGTCCTGGGGAGAAACAGTCACATGCAGTGACCAGCTGGGATCCAGCTCTTCTGACCATGGGATGTGGCGGAGCCCAACTCATGCCAAGCTGCCCTGGAAGGGGGTCACTTAAGCTGGTGTTTTGAAGATATGCAGGTACCAGAAAATGCAGGTAGGTGGGATCAACTGTTTGAAATCTTTCCAGTCTGTTGGTTATGTTCATTGCTCATGACCAGCTTAGTGATTTTTTTTCTTAATTTTATTTTTTCTCTTAAAATGAAGAGTTTGGAGTTTCAGTATTCAGATGAGATGGCAAACTCCTAACATGCTGTTAGATGTGAGACTGTTAGACCTGGTATTAACTCCCCACTGCACAGGTCTTCATCTAATTGGGTCATCCAGACCCTTTACAGTCGGTGTGGGAGACAGGAATTAGTGGTGATTTGCCTGCACTGTCTTAGATGCCAGCCTCAGGAAGAGATGACACACATCTAATCGAGCCTGTTTGAACAGCTAGCTCAGATGTACATACCTGTACTGTATGCATCTGGATTTGGCCAGTGAAGCTCACAAAGAGGATGCTCGCAAAGTAGTGTCTGAAATGGGCACAGTAACCACTGAAAAGCTTCCTGTAAATAGCTCACCCAGAGCGAGTGGAGGTCCAAGGCCGGTTCTTCTCCTGTGCAGGAGCTATGGCTGCAAAACAGAGTAACATACTGCAAAACGCAAAACTCTCTCCCCATCCTGCAGGGGAGAGTCACCAGCAGCGGGACCTTGAGTTGATGCAATGTACAAAGCAACAGGGAAGCAGGAGGTACCAATCCCAAACTGATTGGCAGTGATATGAGCTCCCCCTCCAATGGTCTACACCACCTCCTGAGTGCAGAGAAGTCATGACCAAGATCTCACTCTGCAGTGGAACAAGCTTTGAGCAGGGCTGGGTTTTATAATGACAAACAGACCTCCCTCAGAGTGGCTGTCCCAGATAGTGACCCAGTGGCTTTCCCCCGAGAATTGCTAACGCTGTACAGCTTAGTGTCTAGAAATGACTTCCATCAAAGATGCACCAAGGCAGGGAGCAGGCAGAGAGAGATGGCGCACTCACTTGCCTGCTCTGCCTGTGTGTGTGCGCTCAGAAAAGGCAATGCCCTGCTTTGCTATAGTGTTATGCTGCTAACTCTTGTCTCCTTGGATCATATCAAACCCCAACAGCTTCCTCCCCGCTTGCGTTGCCTTCCACATCTCACCCACTGGAGCCACTAGCCTGGGCACATTGCACGCAGGGCCCAGCCTTTGTTTTCAGCACTCGGGTTGAGCTGCCAGCCCAGGTGTCAGTCCTTTGGGATGGTGTTTCCAGGATGGCATTCCTTGGGCTGCACTGGTGGGGGGCTGAGTTTTTGCTTGCCCAGGGGAAGACAAAAGCTGTGCCAAGCCTCCCCCAGGGATGGGAGCCCTGAGGGTAGAGCCGCGCTGCCACTTCTTGTAACTGGTGATCCTCTGAGCGAGAGGGAATCTGGAAATGTGCTGTATTTTCCCAGCAGGACGTTGCATCCAAGCCATCCCTCTAAAACCCCTGGGCCAGTAGCCACCATGGGTGACCCGGCTGGTCAGCAGGGCTCTGAGGCAACACAGTTCCTCTGGCCCAGGGAGCTGTCAAGCGCGGAGTGGCTCCGAGTGGAGCGCTGAAGACACAGGATTGCTGCAGAGTCGGAGGGGGGGTGGCAGCGGGGCGACGGCAGCCCGGCGGCATCTGACTCCAAGTGCAGCGGGGTTGTAGGAGTCCCGCGGCCAGCTGAGCTCCCCCGGGGGGGGGGGGGCGGCGGATTAGGCACGCACGTTCTTCATCTGACAGCTTGGTATTGCAGTACCCCGACACCTAATCAATAGGCAGCAAACACCATTCCCGCATGATTTCCATGGAAACCGGCAGGGCCCGCTGCTATTGGAGGGCTCCCGGGAGCCGTGCGGCCCTGCTGAGGTGTAAGGCCCATTTTAATATTGATGATTTGGCAGTATTTGTGCTGGTGGCTTTGGTGATTCCCTAGCAGGCACTGGAAAAATCCAGCAAGCAGCACAGGCAGATTCCTTGGAACGCCGCGAAAGGCTGACAACTTCACCAGCCCCTCCACCTACGTCATCTGTCGGTCTGTGCGAGTATGAGGCAAGCACCCGACCAGACCAGGCCTCTGTAGGCTAGAGCTGCACAAGAGCATCGGACCCTGAAGGAAAGAGCTGGCTCGCCGGATGCCGCTTACTCTGGGCATGAGGCTGGGGGCTCTGCTGAACGGCGCCGGGGGCCGCATGCTGCGGAGCTGCGGCTGAGGGCAGGAGCGAGCCCCCGTACAGCACTGTTCGTCATACAGCCTTTGTATGATGGGGAGGAGGAGGGGGAGCGTGCTGTGAATCTCCAGCCTGCCAAGCCTGACAGATCAGACAAGGATGGTGCCTCCTCCTGCAGAGAGATGCTTCTGTTGCCTCTGACCCTGCCATGAGAAAATGCAGTCCAGGCTGCTCCTGCGACCGGAGCTGTGATGCCTTCAGGGTTTTTCTCCTGGCTCCTGGAGCTACGTGTGGTCCTCGCTGTGTCAGGGTGAGCCCATCGCTCAGGAGAAGCACCGTGCCCCAGCCCAAGCCATGGAGGAGCAGGAGGGGAGGGCATCTCACGCGGACCTGCTGCAGACGGCAGCGTGGCAGAGCTACACTCCAGTGCTGGGTAACACCATCCCCATGGCCTCTGCCTGCCTGGACATGGCTGTGGTGACAGACACGTGTGAAGGTGGAGCTCCTGGGGGAGATGATGGTGACAAGGCAAACCATCAGCTGTCCCCAGGAGTGCCAGCGTCAGGACTGGAGGAGAGCAGAGCAATCCAGTCCCAGGAAGATTCTCCGTGGGCCCTTTGTGGATCCCCCCTGGACCCCCAGCAGGATCCACCATTGCAAGCACCGGCACTCATTAGGCCCCTGTGTGCGATGGATGGGCTCGAAGATGACCAGACAGACAGATCCCCCCAGGTAAGGTAGCTGTTGTTATATGTTTGCTGCCAGGTGGGATGTCGTGGTGCGCATTTTGGTGAGAGAGACTTAGACTGGGGGACTTGTGACCTTGATACGCGACAGGCAGGGGTAATAGCTGTGTTTGGCCATGGCT
This sequence comes from Apteryx rowi, assembly GCF_003343035.1. NCBI lineage: Eukaryota > Metazoa > Chordata > Aves > Apterygiformes > Apterygidae > Apteryx > Apteryx rowi. The sequence goes on from NW_020448308.1 coordinate 5,528,866, forward strand.
GAGCCGCTGGTAAAATTTATGTGGGGCTGGGAGCTGCCCAAAGCGACTGCTGCTGCAGTGCACTGGAGTGGAAGAGGAGGGATCTGCTCCGCTTGCTGCCCTTTTGCAGGGCTTTCCAGCTGGATCTCCTCTGGCCAGTGTCGGGAGCTGGTTCGGGGGCTCGCCAGACCCCTCTCTGCATGGGCTGCCCAGTGCAGACAATCCCTGCATGAGCCTGGGAGGGTGAGCTGGCTCCCTGTCACTGCAGCATCTCTCTGTCTGGCAGCACCAATGGCTTTGCGGGTTGGAGAGGGGACATGATTCACTGACACCCTCCTCCATCCCAGAGCATCCCCTCTCCACTTGAGGTAGCCTGAGCAGGGGGATGTCCACCCAGGGACCTGCACTGAGGTGGGAACTTCCCCCAGCAGAGTGAACCGGAGCTCCTCTAGCCAGTACAGTGCCTGGCCCCTGATGACATCTCTCTGAAATCAGCCCAGAAGGCTTCCTCAGAGCCTCACCTCCCCAAACGGGGCCATAAAAGTTCATTAGCTCCATCCTTCTTCGGACAACTCTCCATCCTGTCCCTTGGGTAAAATCATTGCCTTTCTCAGATCTCCTGGGATTCTAGGGTAGCTCCACAGAGCTTTAAAAATAGCTGGGAAATAAGGTCTCAGCCTGTTCTTCTGAGGATGGGGGAGAAGAGCTGAGCAGAGCTGAGCAGGGGATTAGCATAAGGTTTTTGAGCTATGCCTGTGCTGTGCTCCTTGGAGCCTCTGTGCATGGTTAGAGACCAGACAGGACAGACCCACAGGAGCGACAGTGGTGCTGGAAACTCCCTGGGAGAGAAATGCTTTCACTCAAGCACCATACAGTTTCTTGTGTGTCATTTTTGAACAGCTATTTATTGTGATGTTCAGGGAAAAGACATTTAATTATCCAGTCCTTCGTCTGCCTCTGATCACAGCTCCTGGCCACTCCAGAAGAGCTCCAGTCAAAAAATGAGCCAGCAGAATGGGAAGCATTTCTGCTCCTGGTCCCTTTTTTATTCACCCTTGAGAATCAAACCAGTTGTGCCAAACTTACTGTCTTCTCCCCCTTTAGGAGAGCCAGCTGGGGGGGAGGGGGGTAAGTAAGTGGCATGTCTTGGTGAGGGAGCCTGGGTGTGAGACCTGGGAGAGGGGCTGCTGCCCGTGCTGGTGCTGGTGCTCCCCTCTGTGTGGTTCTCCTTTGGTGACTAATTTTCCTGCAGGGAGCAAGAAACAGATCCAGGACTGCCTGACCCTGGCCTGGAGCCAGGATGGGTGGCGAGGTGGCAGGCGGATGGTGCAAAGGGTGTTTGTGGGTGTTCCAGAGGCTGAACAGCACCCCATAGGGCAGGGTCATGCACCAGCTCTGGCTGTCCCCTGCTGCAGGTCCCTTGTGTGCCAGCTGTGCATACATGCACTGGTGAAGGGGCAAGGACCCTGCTTGGTTCCTAGGGCAGCAATGCTGAGCACCTGCTGTCTGGCTTCCCTCAGCCCTTTGGCTGCCCACAATCCTAGATGCTTCTAGTTTGGTAGCTTACTATTATTTCCCTTCTCTGTCCTTCTCCCACAGGGCAGTTTTGTGGCGGCACCATGGAATTACCATCAGTATCACTGGAGTACAAAATTGCCACCCAGCACCATGGCAATGCCATGGTGATACTTGTTAGTACATGGAAGGTATCATGGTGGTATCAGAACAATAATATGTTGGTACTTGGCAGTACTATGGCAGTATCATGTTGGTACTCTGTGAACTGTGGCAGTGTCATGGTAGTACTGTGACAGTACCATGGTTTGTTTGGCTGGTTTCCAGCATTGGTTTTAATTCCCAGAAAAGTTAGTTTGTCTCTCTCTGGGGAAAAAAATCAGCACCTCCTTCTGAAGTTAAGTGGCTTTAGTGATGGGAAAGGCTTATGGCTAGACAGGGCTGTGGTTCAGACCCAGGCAGGAGTACAAGACTGCTGACTGTGGCAGAGCAAGCACTGGTGTAGCTGGGCTATTGAAAGCACATCCTCAAAAACATTTCTTAGGGAACAAGGTGCCATATTATGGCTGGAGACAAGGGCACAGCACATCTTATACAGCACATCTCCAAAGGATGGTTCTTCCTCACCAGACTGGGACATGAGCTATAGATGCCGTGCATGGCTGCTGTCAGAGCTGGGCTTCCTTTGAGAGCACAGTTCATCCGTCCTTGAGATGTCAATGCTGCATTATGCAAACAGGACATCTGCCTCCAGGGAATAATTTCCTAGTGCTAGGAAAAGCTTCCTGAGGGCTCATCCCTGGCTCACAGAATTGATTAAAGATGATTTTAAGGTGAAGTTCTTGCTGTGTGTACCAGCTCTGTCTGCTCTTGTTCTGTTGTTCCCTTATGGCAGATGTTAAGACTGTCTGTAGGTCAAGTTAGTCTTAGGTTTATTGCTCAGATCTCTCCTGAGTGTGGAGGGTGGAAAGCTATTTACCCTTCTCCCATTTGGGAGCTGGCAAGGTTCCTCTGGAATCAGAAGTGGGTTGGGGGTAGATGCCTGGAATCTCCAGTCCAACCTGGAGCAGACACAGGAGCTAAGAAATGTCTCTCATGATGAGAATCTCCAGGCACTGAATATTTAGGTTCTCAATCAGAATAATGAATATCGGAGGAGGAGAAAAATGCTGTCTGTGTAGGAAGACTGTGGTTAAAGTGGCACAGATAGTCTTGCTGGAAACTGGAAAGTTCCCATAATGCTGTCAGTCAGACTGATCTTAGAGGGCTTCCTACAGGAGACCAGTAGCCTGCATATCTTATGGGATGCTGCTCAACTGGGAGCTGCTTTGATCCTGGAAATGGAGGATGGTTTGGGAATAGGCTGCTGAAGTGAAAACTCTCTTGATGCTCTAAAATGGTAGTGGGGAGAGGAGCAAGGTCCTTCACCTTTTGAATGTTCCCCATGCCCTTCACTTCCAGAATTACTCACCCTTCCTCCCACCAACCTTCCCAGCTGCACTTACAGATGGGATAATCTCAGCAGCTGACCACATCCCTGTTCTGGCATCTCATTAGCCACAAAAGGAAGCAGCACAACTAGGATGCTTGGAGTTGGCTATCACGAGTACTTCTGAATCTCAAGAGGCCATTCTGGATCTGAATTTCTTAAATGCCAAGCATACAGCTTTGCCTGAGGTGGGGGGCAGGGGATGTTGAGGATATTCAATAACTCTGTAAAACCCAAATGAAGATGCTTAAGACAAGGAGCTTCAAATCTATAGGAATTTAAATATCCATGAAAGAAGCAGTTGCTCTCAGTGGGCTGCAATAACACAAATTACAGATAAATCAGAATTATATAATGCTTGTAAAGATCTTATGCATCAAGTCTTCAGACCAAGTTGGTTGGTCAATAACAAGCTCAATGACATTTGCAGGAATTTCTAGTATCTCAAGAGCTTCAAATGTTCACAGTCAAAGATAGAAAACTGTTTATTTAATGCCTGAGGAGGAGTAGAACTGTACCTCTGACTGAAAAGAATAGGTCAGCAGGAGAAAAGATAGTAGCAGAATTAGAAGTTCTTCCTGGGTATTAAGGCCCTTTCTTGCCAATACAGACACCATTTACCACATTCCCATTCATAAAAAAATCCAACTTCCTCTTACTCAAAATTTAAGTAAATTACTCTTCTTGTCTTGCCAATACTCACCCTCATGCAAACGAATTTGAGTGCTGTTTTCTGCAAGCATTATAAATGTGTGACCAACCTAAGAGAGCCACCTGCCATGAAAATCCAGTGAGACTTAATTTGTAGAAACAAATAGAAGAGAACTCAAGGCAAAACTGTATAGAAGGGGAAGGTAGTTTTTATTTCACTTACCTTCCTAAGTAAGCTGACTCCATGCAGCTAACATTCAGCACAAAGATGTGTCCAGATGGTCTGGTCAGGGCTGATTGTGTGAGGTATGGGGGATGAGGGATACCAGCCACTGACTTCTCACTGTGTGCCTTAGCTCCTCTGGACTGGTGATGACAAACTGGTTTTCAGACAGACCCTGGAGTCCAGGAGTTGGCCATGATTGTGGTGTGATCGTTTGCCTTGGCATCTTTCTCTTTTCACCCACTGTAATTCAGGCAAGGTGGCTCACCACTGTCTCGTTTCCTCGTTTTGGGTGTCCTGTGGCTGCAGTCTCTCTTTCTGCTGGAATAACAGGAAGAGAAATGGCACATGCAACACTTGCAGCCTTGCTGCTGTCCTCCTGCTACAAGAGTGCAGGCTTTCAGCAGCCAAGCCATCTGCATGGGGGCCTGGGTGTAAATGGCTGATTGCTGGCTGTTGCCTTGATGCGGGCCATTCTCCTAATCTTAGCTGTCCCTGTTGGTGATTTTTCACATGTATGTTCCTGTTTATATATCATTCTGACAGTCTTAATATTTCTCTTACAAATCTCTGCATGTTTAGCAGTACATCGGAAATATCATTTTGGACATAGATTTGTAACTCTTCTACTGCTCTTGCTACTCACATTTCCATATGGATCATGAATAGCATCTCTGGCTTGTGTGAGTGGTGCAAGAGAAGGATTTCTTTCTCTCTTCTGTCTCTTAACTACTTGTTAAAGCCACCAAAGATTTGGGGCATCTCAGTCCAGGACAAAATTAAAATCACATTTTGGCCAATGAGTTCTTGCTTTACTGAGGTGCACAAGGAAGGCCATTGCTGATGTGCCAGAGCATGGGGAATTAGAATAGTCTTTAAGCAAATGTGACCCAAGCAGAGAAGATGCTCTTGGCCCCTGGAAAGCTGCAAGTAATTTGCAAAACAGGTACACATGGTGGGAGAGCTGTGGAGCAGATATATGGGCTAAACAACTAAACCTAGAGTACAAAATCCGTCTCTCCAGCTCCGCAATGTATCTTCTAACATGGAAGAGCACATCTGTCTCAATACTCTTCAGAGTATTGAGAACGTTAGGAAATCTAGTCTATTTTTCAATAAAAGCAAATTTCCGAAACCGTGAATACTGCTACTGAGGCTCTGAAACAGGAAGGAGGCTTGACATATGAACTTTTTATGTGATGATCTGTAACAAGGCAGTGGCAGTTCTGTATGGGGAGGGAATTTAATGAGATGCAGTTTGATGGCCCTTCAGGGTCAAGCCCTGAAACAGCACTGGGCTGCTCACTGAGCTCAGCTGTGAACAGGCACTATGTTCGCAAGTGCTTTTAACAGCATCAGAAAGTCTCATTGCCCTTCTGGAGAGAGTGTTTCTTTGGATTAGCATTTTTGTTACAAGAAAGATGAGACCCTGCTCAAGCTAAAAATATCAAATTTGAAAAGAAAAGAGCAAAACTGTACCACCCCCCCCTTTTTTTTGCATTTTTACTAAATACAATTATGTTACACATGGCATCCAAAACCAAAGTTCAGATGCTCCACAAAGACCTCGGGGCTGCCTGGGCCTGGGTCTGTCATGCTGCGAGCCGGAGGCTTATCTTTGTTCAGATCAGAAGAACAAAAAATCCAGACACCTTCTATAGAAAGCCAATACCTACATGTTTAGCTCAAGAGGAGATGGACAATGCAGAGGAGCAAGCAAGAAGCAGAAGTTGTGAAGTCACCTGTCTTCTGTATTTACACTGAAGTTGTTAACACATTTACTTCACATTAGCTCTACATTTTGCTTTTCTCTAGCCTAAATATTGCTGGTTGTGCCTCCTACTTCTCTTAGATTCAAGTGACTTGCTCAGTAGCACCTAGAAAAATCTGCAATGAGGGAGAGGGCAGCTTGGCTGTCTCGGTTCCCAGTCAGTCACCTGAATTTTACAACCAAACTAGCTTTTACAGTGTATAGGTGATTTCCATGCATTTCCATGCTCCACAATGAAATAGAGATGCCATTCCCTGAATAATGTGGCAATGGAGCATCATCCAGCCTTACCAGAGTGTGACTAGGCTAGCTCTTTCTGAGAGCTGATAAGAGAAAAGGAGAAATTTGCTCTTCAACATTAAAATGGCAGAAGATGCCTTGTATGCGTTTCACGCCCTATGAAATGCAGACATCTGCCTCACAAGGCATGTAGATGGGAAAGGCACTACAAGGGACACAGACTGTGCCACAGAGCAGCCCAAGAGCAGGAAGGTGATAAGGTTCTACTTTAGGAGCTTATTTTGCACAACCCCTTGCTGTAGGTAATCTGGCAACCAAGCAGGAATGGCTCATATCCCAGCAATCACCATCTTACCTCGCTGCGTAAGTTGTAGGGTTGCAAAAAGATTTTTAATATCCCAGGCGTCCAATTTCCTGTCTATCATGGAGAGGGGTTGGGTCACAGATGTGGAAAGCCTCTACGGGGCCAACCACAATCCGTCATGCTTCCGCGTTAGGCAGGTCACTCTCTGCTGGAAGAAGCATTGGCTAAAGGTCTCTGTACCACACAGGGGCAAGTCTAGATATCAGAAGTTCTTCAGCTGGATGAATGTCTGCTGTGCCTGCACCCTGAGCAGGACCCTTCCTGCACTAGAGTCCCCACTGGACTCCCTCCCTTGGAGGACTGCTTGCTGCAAGTCTCTGTGGGGATCTAAGGCACAGTGTAGGCACTTCTTCCTCTTCATAATGCACAGGGACAGGCTGTCCTTGTGAAGAAAGAAAAGAGTTTCTCCAAGTCCTCCATTCATTTCATCTGACTGGTCTGTTTTGTGTCTGATTGTGAGACATGAAGTGCATGAGCAGTACATCAGGGAGTATCAGGAGTTATTCAGAACTGACTTTTCAGCACCCTTGTGGTGTTTCAGTGTCATTTTCTCTTGATTGCCTGCAAAATCTCTTTTCTTTGGGATTTGCTTTTAAAGGTGAGAAATCACTCCATATTGCATACTGGAAGCAGCTGCAGTCTTGGATTCCAGAGCGCTGATGTTCTGTCTCTGCCCAGCGATTTTATTTTCCACTTGCATTCCTCCTTGGCTCAGTTTTACAGGAACATTAGTTTCTCCTTGGTTGTGGAGACTGGAGAAGCTGAGCTCATCAAAGGACAATCTAACCAGTGTGAACAGGGATATTGCACTGATTTTTCTGCTTCTGGAGTACCTGGGTTTGTTTTCCTGGGACTGACGATGGTGCTGTTCATACAAAGCTTGTGGGGATTATGGTAGAAATTTGGGAAACTCTGGTTTTACCTGCATACTTCATTTTAAACATGTTGTGAGGAACACAGGAAGATCTGTAGTGGTCAGATGGTGTTCAACAGATGGTGCCTAGGGAACGGTGTAAGAACAGAGCAAATAAGTAGTGAATGTTTCCCTGAATATTCACTCAATATCTTGCAATTTGTGGCTCCAACACTCCCCATGCTGGAGACAGTATCTTTGAAATTAATAGGCTTGGATGGATGATTTCTTCTGTGAATTTGGTATACAGAGTGATAAAAATCAGACAAATGAGGAAAATGGAATAAATAAAGGCAAACAGTAGGTTGGAAGTGGGATGAGCAGTGGGAGAAAATGCTGAATCATGAAAACAGGAATTGGTAGGCAATATATGGGGTGAGGAGCTGGGGAGGAAGTGTGATGAAGTCAAAGAAAGGAGATGTTTTTGTCTAAAACCAGGAAGTGGTTTCACCATAAAGTGAAGGAACTAGAACAACTGCTGTGGGACACAGGCTAGAGATTAAAGGAATAATAGAATAACTGTGACTGCATCCGAGGCATCTCTCTTATTTCTGTCATACCTTTAACAAAAATAACACTTTTACCTTCATCTGGATAATACATGCTCCAGTACAGGGCTGTTCCTGCGATGACAGCTGATGGATTTCTTGCTCACTCACTGACCGAACAATGACGTTATTTTAGATTTGCTTTTCACATGCAGTGAGGGCACTGCAGAATAGTAGCCTATAGAAAATAACTTTGTTCTGAACGTGTGCTGATTCCTTTAAAACTCGACGGAAGAGTAGAAAATGGATTTGCAATGACAATTTTCATTTCCACGTGGCAAGAATTGAGAAGTTAAGGAAACCAGTTACCAAAGGCAGAACAGCTAAAGGCCTTGAACATGGTGGAGGCTTGGAATTTATTAAATGACAGGTGACAATGATGTTAAATGAGAGAGAGGTGGTGGATTTAATATATCCAAGACAGTAGGAAAACAACTGGCATAGTACCACCTAGGAAACAGTGGAGGCCTTGGATTTTAGAGATGACCTTTGCAAGACTAACGTGGCAGCTTAAGCCATACCTACTGTAGACCAGGAAGTCACCATAGGGATATTTTAAAATGATATATCTTTTTTTAAATCAGTCATGAGAATGCATGTTTCCAAAAGCCACCTGAGACTTCTCACTAGTGGGTCCACCTGGTAAATTCCTCCTCCCCCACTGGCTTTCTGTGGGGTGATTTATAACGGGGCTGCTTTGGGCTTTGGCACATTCCCCTTGGCTGGCGTGGGGGAAGCCCTCTCGGGCCGGCTGCGCCAGGTTGTGCCTGTGCGGGGCTGTGCTGCGAGGCACCTGGCAGCAGGGCTCTGCCGCCTGAGCCGCATTGCGGAGCAGCCGCTGCAGGCAGAGCCTGTCGTCCTCGCCATGTTTTGATTTACTGTCCCCCAAATGGCTACTTGCAAGTTTTCCGTGGGACTTTTAAGACTGCGCTGGAGTCCGGGTGCTCCTGGGGGGTTTTGACTGCGTGACCTGTTTAGCATTCTGGCCGGGAACCTCTTCCTGTAAAAGCTACCACAAGTCTCAGTGGCCTTTTGAAGTTTTCTGGTGAAAAAGAGAAAGCTTTCTTGCAGCTATCCAGCTGAGACCTTTTCTTTGTTCGTCTGTTCTCGATGTATCCTGAAGAAACTGTATTTTTGGATCTATCTGCCAAAAGCGGTGACAGATAATCCCATTTCCCCTGTAATGAGAGGCTTCGAAGCTGCGTGCTGGCTGCACAGGGTAGTTACGTGGTCTGCTCTCCTCTGTCTGCCTCTGCACTGTTCTTTTCCTGAATTACTCTCGTTTTAAAAATTTTCCCTGATAGCCAAAGAGCATGTCACTGCAGCTGAATTTTTAGTGGCTGAGGAAGGCAGAGCTCCTGGCTGTGGGACACGACTGCCCTGGGGTTCCCTAAGAAACCCATCCTACCTCACCTCCGTTATAGCTCTGCTCCTGCTTGACTTCAGTTCCCTGAACAAATCCACGCCTAAAGGAAGCATTTGGTTTTCTGCTCCTGGCTCCTGCAGGCACTTTTTCATGTCTTTATCAAGACAAGTCACTTCTGGGGAGGCTTCTGTGCCTCTTTTCTCTAATGACTTCCTCAACTTCCTTCAAAAAGCCCTGTACACAGGGGAACACAAGCTTGGCCTGGAGTGAGGCTGCACTGAGGAGCAGTGGAGCGATGAAGAACAGTGGAGCGGTTAATAAATTAAAAGCTATTTCATTATAGGGAATGAATGTTTAATGAGTGTGGGATGACGTCTAGACAGTCCTTCAGCTCCAAGTGGTATGCTGTCCTAGCGGAGAGAGTTCAAGCTACATAGCCAGCACAGTCCCGGCCCCTCTCTGCGCCTGTCTCAGCTTGCTGCAGAGGGGGAAAGGTTCAGCAAAACTTTCCTGAGGGAGCAAGGTCCCTTCTCAGGTTTGAGCAGGGGCTGCGCAGGACTGGTGTTCTGGCTGCAGCACGGAGGTGGCATGGAGAAGATGTCCCGCGTCCACATCTTTGTCTCCAGCATTTCTGCAGCTGGACCTTGAGCCTCTCCTGGCAAAGCCCTTGGAAACCACAGCCACAGCAACGTGAAGATACTAGTGAGAGGAAAGCCCAGTTCCTGCTGCACACGCAGCCACAGTCTCCTGCTCCACAGCACCTCACCTAGGAGCCCTGCAAGGCCCAGAGATGCCAGCAGCTCCCAGGAAACAACATCTCAGCCTTTACCAGGTCATTGGCTCTGGAGTGATGAAAAAGATACCCTGGCTGAACTGGGACACCCTGATAGCCATCTGTCCAGGACAGGGGGTGAGTGGCTGGGAGCCTTTGCATCCTGGCCTCATGAAGACTTTGTGTTTTATAGCCACAGAAGAGGGGTTTCAAATATAGAAATGATCCTATTTGGATGTAGGTCCCTCAAAGCTTCCCCCTGATATGCTGGAAGCGCTAATTAACACCTGCAGAAAGCTGATGTTGAAAACGTCAGAAGCCCTGTCTCCCTGATGGGGGAGAGGCATGAGCACATCAGCTCCTTTGCAAAAACTGTCCAGCTTCTATTTCAAGTGAATAGGTTGCTGGCTGAGCTTGCTTGGCCTGTCCTGGTACAAGCGAGCAAAGACAAGAAGCTCAAGGCATCTCAGCAGTGGCAAGCAGATCCTGGGGGGCTGCTTATTTCACTCTGGAGGTGGCAGAAGTGTACCAGCCGGCACCACCATGTACAGCAAGGGAAATGCTGATAGAATCCCCCCCATGCCCCCATCCTGGCTCTGAGCCCCTCTGGCAGCACCCGCAGCATCTCCTGCCTGGGTGCCCAGTCCTAAGAAGTGCTTTGCTGTACGTGGAGCTGGTAGGGGGGGATATTCCCTGGGGATGCCTTGTCACCACAGGGATTAGTAAAGCAGCAAGGGTGTGACTGATGCTGCAGGGTGTGGACCCGGATCTCTGAAAATATACATAGAGAAAATATACTTATTTTTGCTTTCCTGCAGATGGAAAGAGGTAGAATCTCTTCCCATGGAATTTCCTTTTTTTTTTCTTTTTTCACATTTTTCATTCCAAAATGCAGGAGAAACTTTTTCAAGCACAGGGATTTCTGCAAGGTGGACGCTTGAAAACTGCTCTGCCAAGGGGCTGTAAACTTGTGGCACCTAATATCCCCCTTGTAGTGGCTCAGAGGGCCGGTCAGACCACAGGACACTGCAGGAGGCCAGGGAGAAGGGCTGAGTGTTACCTTTTGAGGGGGGGTCTTTAGGTTTTCTGTCTCCTTCATTTGTGTTTTTCCTCCCCACTTTGCCAAGGCTTTTCTATATGGGTGCAAAAGCTTTGTCAGAGAAATGCTGGCACCAAGCTGGTTTGAAGAAGTTGGCTGCTGTGCTGACCTGGGCAATGGTGGGTAGTGTGGGCAAGGTAGCCACACAAAAGGAGTTGATGGGGTAGGGTTTGTGGTACCAGAGGAAGGTCTCCAGTACTTTTTCTCTAATGGAAGCAACAGGGAAGCCAAAATATGTTATTGTTCAAAAGTGCAATGAGTTTTAGCCAGTTGCCTAACTGGGGTTTGCCACCAAAAAAGTTTGGCAAGCAGTTCTTCAGCAGCTGGGGGACATTTCACTTGTAATCTTCGCTTATGAACTGCAGATGCAGAGCTACATAACAGGATGGCCCCGGGCATTTAGCAGCACCAGCACAAACTTCCCAGTCACATAGAAGCGGGTCATGCAAGATCTGCCCGACTGCTGGGAAAACATCTGGCCAGGTTTTCCCAAGATGTGTGGCTTGCTGTTGCCATATGGCAGCTGTGAAGCAATAGTTTGGCTAGGAGCTTTGCTAATGCACAAAAATACTTTCTGGGACTCTGCTTCTGTAGCGAGCCTGTGGCTAGGAGCTCAGAGCAGGAAGTAGTAACCACAAGTTATATATACAGCTCCTGACAGAGCTGCTGCTGCTTTTGATGTGACAAAATAAAACTGGTGTTTTGCAAAGAAATCCTGGGTCACCTTCTTCCGGTGGCTGATACAGAGAGGGCAGTGCCCAGGGCCTGGCTTCAGGGCAGTCTCCTGGACCAAACTGGCAGGGAGCTGGGACAGGGGAAGCGGCTGAGGAACTTTCATTGCCTCTGAAAGCTGCATGGTGCTGGAGGCTGCCGGGTCCCTGAGCCGTGGGGAACAGCGCACGTGTCTGGCGTGTTGCAGTGGCAAAGCTGCTCAGGGTGCCAAGGGCTTGTGCTCTGCCCACCTGTCTCTTGCCAGTTCTGCTCCTGTTTAACTGAGGTCTGTTTTAGACAGCACTGGATCAAACAGCAAGCAGCGCAGCTGGGCACGACATGAGGGGTCTGGGCCTCTTCCCCAGCTGAAACCGTCTTTAAAGCTGTCTTGGAGACGGTAGTTGTTACCTTGAAGCCACTGAGGGTGGCTGTTTCATAGACAGGGAAGGGTTCTCAAGTGGGATAGCTCTGTTGAGCCCAGTCCCCCCCCGCCCCCCTTGCCATGGCCTCCACGTTGCCCTGGCTAGCATGGCTCCCAGGTCCTGGTCACCCGTGGAAGATGTAGCCCAGCCCCAAAAGCCACTCCATCCCTGCCTAGGCCCTGATTCCATGTGTCCACCTTTTTCCTCTTCTCTCCCCTCAAGCCTTTCGGCAAGCCCTGTGCCCACCGCCCCTCCTGGAGCCTGGGACCATTCCATTGGATTGCAGAGAGGCACTGGGGCAGGTGTGCAGCAGGAAAGGGAGCCGAGCAGCCCATGCACTGGGGTTGCAGGCACTGGGGACAGCATTGGTGTACCCTCAGTAGTGATTTCCTTGACTTTCAGCAGCACTAGAGGTATGAGCACCTCCTATAATGTCAGGGAGCAGCTGGTCACAATGCAGGCAGGGCTGGGAGCTGTTGTTCCCTCCATCCCCAAAAGGACTTGCACCTCCTCCTGAAACCAGCCTCTGGTTCCTCCACATCTCACCCTGCCAGTTTGCTGCCTGCGCCCGGACCCTGCTGGCCTCCTGGCAGGGAACCAGGCTGAGCTTGGCAGGGGGGACCAAGGAGGGTGTGCAGCTGCAGCCTCCTCTCCTCTTTGCCCCAGGGAGGCAAAGAGCTGCCTTGCCTCTCCTGTGCTGTTTTACAGAGTGGGGCTGACTACGGCTTCCTCGTGAGACAGAACACGAAGCTCCTGAGCGCACTGGAGGACCTGCAGCACCGCTGCACCAGCCTCGCTGAGGAGAACAGTCTGCTGGTGAGCGGAGGACATGGACCCTTGGCCAGATGCTGAGCTGGCTCTGGGCACATGTGCATGAGGTTTGGGTTGTTCCGTGGGGAGGGAGTCCTGGCCCTGGGCAAGCTGGGCATCGGCCACCTTGGGCTCGGCTCAGAGAGGTGCTGAGACATGGGATCTGGGGAGGGCCAGGAGGGAAGGGGAGCCTGAGTGCTTTGGGTCCCTCAGGCGCCTTTGCATGCCTTCGCACTGCACTGCACAGCCATTGGCCTGAATAGGCCCCCTTCCTCGTCATGCCAAGTAAGGACAGGACCCTTTGCCACCGTTCCTGCCATCTTTGTCTGGTGCTACTTGCCCGCTGGAAACCACAAAAGACTTTTTCCGCAGTTGCCTGTGAAAGCTGGTGGAAAGCAAGCCAAAGGCGAGCTGATGGCAGGGGAGGGGGAAGTTGCTCTTGTTTCCTCTTTAAGTGGAAAAGCAGAAACACTGATTCACTTGCTGTCTCGGCTCAGGGTGAGCAGTGCAGCACTGCCCCCTGCTCTCACAGGAGCACGGCATCCAGCCACACTGCAGGGCACCCAAAGCAAGGCCAGGTGGCCCAGCACTGGCTGCCCATTTCATCCTGCTCCCACATCCTTGGGTGCTCTTGAGCTGCTCCAGATCCATGATGGCCAGCTGGGAACCTGGGAAAATTAGCAGAGGGGGTGTTTCCCTTCTTGTCTCCTTGCTGAAGCCCAAGGAGCCCCTTGGAAGCCCTGCCACATGGGGAAGCCACCACCCTGGCCATGCATCTGGGACCAAGTCATCCACAGCATTGGCCGGGCTGCGTTGGCCTGACCTCATGAGCTTCGGAGTGGGGCACAGCTATTCAGTTCCTCACACAGGACCCTGACTTGCAATGAGGCCCTTGCTCACATTAGCCCCAAGCTCAGGGTCTACCAGCTCAGGTCCAGCTCGAGAGTGGAAATACACTGTGGAGGCTCAGCCCCCAGGTCAGCCAGAGCCCAGTGCCGCAGTCAGGCTGGTGTCACCCCTGGCTCAGCTAGAGTTGTGGAGGGCCCCAAAAGTTCAGCTCCTTCCATTGCTTGCCATCCGGCCTCCATCCTGCCACCATCCAGTACTTGACATGCTCCAGCCTTCAGAGCTTGGACAGAAGGACCAGCTCTGAGGAATGGATGGACTCAGGGCATGGTGTGACGGACACTGGTGCCGAGAGGCTGGTAGTGGGATCTACTCCACACAGAGCCACCTCGATTCTGCTGGGAAATGGGGCTTACCAGCAACCCTGCCACTGAATGGCACTGCACAGTGCAAGGGCAAGGACCTGGCTTGTGTCGGCACTGCCTGCATTGCGCTTCCTCCACACACCTTTGGAAGCGGGTTAGCCCCCACGGCTGCATCACCTTCCAAGGGAAATTTTTTTTCTCATTTCCCAACATAAACATCATAGTACTTTCATATCTCTTGTGTTGTCATTGTGGTTTAAAAAGATCAGAAGAAGGTGGGAAAGTGTCTGAGAAGATGCTGATGCAGGTTGATTTTTCCCTTCAAATTGCCCTTGAAAATTTGATAACTTTATGTGCTCCACTCAACATTTAAGATTAATACCACCAAATTCAAAACACGTTTTAGATAATTTTCTTACTATAAAAAAATAAATCCAGTATGACCTGAACTCTGGGGGGGGGTTACCCTTCACTAGTCACCTGAATTTTAGCAAAGCATCCATCAAATCAGCTCTCATCAAATCTTACTCTTAAAAATCAGCCTTGGCCTTATGACTGAAAAGAAACAAATAGAGCAGTGAAAAAAAAAAACAAGTGCCAGTCGAGGGATCTCACAGGGGTAGGAAAGAAAATAACTGGAAGGATCAGTTGACCTGACATTTTTGCTGATGTGAAAAGACAGCCATACATAGCCATGGATGTGACTTTGAGAGCAAGCCACTGGCAAGCTGCAGCTTATCAAAATGGACGGATAACAAATACAAGGGGATTAAGAGCACAGAATAAATAGAAAGAGAAAAAAATTTGGTTTGCAAACATGGAAAAGTCCTTTGCTGCTTTTTCCCCATTACCCTCCAACTCATGTCTCAATGTCAAGAGAAAAAGGACAATAGCAAAGCTCACAGTATACCATGGCAGTGCTCTACAGATCTGGAGCAATGTGTTGAGTATCAGAACACCAGGAAAATAAACTAGAAAGACTGAAAGCCCTGAGAGAGAGAGCCCCAAGGTTCAAGGGACACAACAGACTCAGAGACACACATGGCCTGCCCTCCTGGTTGAGTTGGGCCAGCTGGCAAAGTCAGAGCCTGCAAAGAGCGGAGAGAACCACACACTGCAGAGGGAGAGCAACCATATAGGACAACCCAGGAATGGGGATGAGGGGCATCTTTGGGGGACCACAAAGTCACATTAACAATAAGAAGTATCAGGAAAAACAGAGGCTTCAGTGACTAGAGAGGAGATGAGAAGAGACGGGGGTTTTAAAGGTTGGATGAGTTATGCAAGAACAGGCAAAGTCCAATGTGGAAGGACTGGGAAAAGCCCTCCACTGTTCCTGTGGACACAGAGTGGGTCTTGCAGGACCGGGGACCTGGCTATCTCTAACACCCCCAGAGAATCGCTAGAGCAAGGGTATGGGGGCAGAGTGAGAGGGGGCTTCACCTCGAACCTTTCCATCTGTTTTCTAGCGTAGGAGCTGCTTCCCCGAGACTGAGGAGAAGGTTAAGCACCTAAAGAGGAAGAATGCAGAGCTGGCCGTGATCGCCAAACGCCTGGAGGAGAGAGCCCGGAAACTCCAGGAGGCAAACCTCAAAGTTGTAAGTGTTTCACCCTTTGGAGCATGAGGGCATGCTTGTCTGGTGCTACCGCACTAGAAGCTGAGCTAGGCGAGCACCTTAGCACTAGGACTTCTCACTTGCTACTTGTTCTGGGAGGTACCTTGCCTTTAGTTGACATAAACCCCCTTCCAGAAGCAGAAAGGCCAGAGTTTCTGAGATCATGAGAAGGAACACATTCACCAGTACATCACACTGTCCCCTGATCCCCTTGCTGCAGCTACAGCAGCCCTGCAGCTATCAGGCTTGTTCTTATGCAGAATTATTTTACTGAGATAGAAAGGCATTTTCTTTCTCCTTTCCTTAAACCAAGCAAGGCCACACAGCAAACATACTTTGCATATCAGCAGCAATAAAAGGATCACAAAATCCAACAAACCTATCAGGAAGAGAAATTACTAGTTTCTTCCTCTCATGCTTGGAGAGCTGATTTTGAGCAATTTCCTCCTGCCTGGTTTCTTGCTGTAAACGTGCCCACCTACCCTACGGTATTAATTAAGGTAATTAGCTTAGCTTTCCCTGGGCTGGTCATGAAAATAATTCATCTGACTTCAGCAAAAGAAACAGGAAGTATTTGAATAAGAAAAAGAGTGTGGTAAAGCAAAACAGGAAGGAGTGCGATACTTTCCTATGCCCCATCCATACCTCGCTTGCATTTGTGCGCAAGCCACATGTTATTTCTTTCTCCAACCAAACAGCAGCTTGTTACAAACCCTGTAGCTTTTGACACAGCACAGGAGCGCTGGGAGATGGCTGTCAAATGTGGGATCTTGCAAATAAGCATTTGAATGAGCTTCTTAAAGGTGGCTTGCAGCAGAGAAAGGGAAAACATTTTTTTCTGTTGGAGGAAGACCAGGAATTGTAGCAGGGAATGCTAACCCTTTAGGACTAGGAAGGAGGAAGTGAGAATTTTGCCAAAGAGAAGGTGGGGGTGAATTTTCCTGGCATTGCCTCGTCTCTCTATCCCCGGGCACCGAGCTGCCCGTCTGTCACTGAGTTTTGATACTTGCAGGAGAGCATTTGCTGCCAGATGGATTTGTCAGATACCATGTTAAGAGAAATCATTTGATATACATCTAATAGCAGTGCAGCCCCTCCAACAACTGTAAAAATACTGTTTTTATGACTATTTTTTTCTGAACAAAACCCTGGGGTGATCGCTGTTTAATAACTGTGTGAGCGCTCAGAGAGTTGACCTGCTGGGTTACTCACCCCAGAGAAACAGCTGTGGGCTGGCCCAGGTCTCCTTGCAACAGAAAATGCCTCAGTGGTGGAGGCTCATGGGGGGGTGGGCTGGATGCAGGGCAAGGCAGCTGCATGCTCAGGGAAGGGAATCTGAGGAGCTGGGGTTAGTTTGGCAGCAGCTGGTTTCAGTGCCTGGTACACGGGTCCTTCAGAGCCAGGGCCGTGTGCACAGCTTCTGTGCGTGGACAAGGTGCTCAGGAAGACCTGGGAAGGAAGAGTTTGCAGAGAGGATGCCTTTTCCTGATCAGGGAGAGGAGAGAGCCTCCCCCTCACCAGATAGTCAGGCTTCGTGCAGAGGAAAACAGCTGCATGGGAAGAGGTAGAGTTTGCTAAATCCAGGGACTAGATGTGGCCCTTCTGCACAGCTGTACAGAGGGCTGAGACAAGCAGAGGGGAACAAGCTGCCTGCCTGCCTGACTCCACGTTGCTGGTGCTCAGTGGGAGAGTTTGCCCTAAGGACAATCACTTGTGCCGATCTTTGGGGAGACTGTGACCAGACGTGAGACCTGATGCTCTCCAGGGCAGCCTCAGCTACTGCCCAGGGCTTTTGCCCAGAGCCTACTGCCCAGCCCCATCTCCCCCTCCCCTCGCAGCGCTCCTGAGCTTGCCACCCTTGCTCTCCCCTCCCTTGCAAAGAGCGTGTGAAGCTGAACTGCTCCTTTTGCTGAAGATCTCCCAGTCCTCCCTGCACGGTGCTGGCACCTGCCCAGGCGCTGAACTCTCTGTTGCCTCCCCTTTTGACGGTATCTTCCACCCATCAGTGTCTACCCAGGACCCTGCAAAAATTTCCATGTCTCTTCCTGTTTTGGCCACCTCCAACCTCATTCCCATGCTGGTCTTTCCAACTGTCATCCCCTTCTCCTTGCTGTTTTCTCCAGTCTTTCTGCCCTCATCCTGCTTTCATCTCCTCTTCCCACCTGCTTTTGTTCTTCCTGCAGTCCCTTGTGCTGACTGACCCCATCTGCTGAGCACTTTCTCTTTCCCGCCTCTTTTCTGACCCACTTCTCTAAGTAGTCCTTCCTCCTTCCTCCCACTTTTCTGTATGTCTGTTGTGTTCCTCCGTCTGCTTGTCTGTCCTTTGTGGCTATGCTGTGGTTCTTGATGGTGCTCTCTGCCTGATGGCTGTTGAGGTGATGGTTAATAAAACACCAACACATGTGGCTTTCTCCCTTGCTGCTCTCTCTCTGGTGAAGGTAACAGCTCCAGTGCCTCTGAAGGGTTCCAGTCTTGAGCTGTGTAAAAAAGCATTTGCCCGCCAGCGTGCCAAGGACCTGACAGAGCAAGCCAGTGCTCTCCTGGCGAAAGACAAACAGATTGAAGCTCTACAGCAGGAGTGTCGTGAGCTGCAGGCTAAACTCATTGCAGGGAAGGTGAGAAACTTTCTGGGACATCACTCACTGACTGGGAACAAATGGTGGAATAGCAGTTGTACGGAATCAGGCTCCAGAAAGTGGGATGAGGCTAATTAGTCCCAAGTGGAGACTGAAAGAGTACCTTCAATCTGCGAGTTGGGACAGGGGAAGCAGGAAGAGTGTGTGGCAGAGACAGTGCCTGGATCTCTCCAGAACAGCATGTGGGAGGATATCCCAGCTCTCACCCTACAAATTCATAGATCCAAGCTGCCATTTTCAGCAGCAACTAAAATTCTTCCTGTGGAAACCACTGAGAAGCCACAGGTACAGAATGACCTTTCATAATGCTGGGCTTCACACAAGATGTAGAAGCAGGGTCTTCTTCACAAGTTTTTCTTTAAAAATTAAATCAGCTGAGCACATTTCCAAAAATCAGTTTAAATCCTGTGTCTTGAGCTGCAGCTTAGTGATTACTCACAGCCTTCGCAAGGCTGACAATTACTACATGAATAAAGTTTTATTACTATTACTAAGGGTACAAATCATAAGATAAGGATGGGTGTTCAGGAAAACATCTACAATGCTGATGTCTATATCTGGGCTCGTAACCCTATGTTCCCTTTATTACCAGCACCAGCACAGACCTTGCCCTGTAAATAGTGGGATAAAAGGGATAATTCATCTCATCCTGAGAAAGATGTCTAAAATTGGTCAGACACGTTACTCTCTCAAAGCACTTTTTGTCTCTGCAGTGTCTTTAAAGGGAGCCTTTGCAGACATCTGAAATCAGGTGAAATGCTTCCCACTCAAGGTGACTAAAACAGTCTGTCCTGGGCATGCCAGATATGTCCTTGTTCATGAGCTGGACATTTTAAGGTTAGGTTAGCTAAGAAACTCTCACGACAAGCTCAGAAGCTCTAGGACTCACACTGGATTCTCCCTTTTTCACTAATACAGATGTGGTCAAGTGCAACACTATGTTCCTGTTCCCGGATGAGCTGAATGAATACTTATATTTCTACTTACCATACTTACATAAATATTTAGGTAACAAACTTCCTTGCTGAAAGCAGATTTATTTCTGTAACTGAACTCTCCATGTGTTCATTTTCACTATGGATTTGAAGCTAGATTCTCCCTCTTTCCCTAATGTAGATCTAGTCAGTACAAGAATAATTGGGTGTTGTTCTCTGTATAGAGGTGCCCTGGTGATCCCTTCTGGCGTTAAACCATAGGAGAAAGTTATCCAGGTCTGAATGTACTTTATAGTGTCATCAAGAAGAAATTTCCTTCCTGTCCCCTTGATTGCTCACCACAGACCCCACAGAAGGGGAACTAGACCCCTTCCAAAATAGTCTGATCTTCATACCAGAGCATGTTGGGCAACCTGAATCTGCCAGTGACAAATTGTAGAGGAACGTGACAAAGGCGGGTGAACAAGATTCATTACTGTCCAAAGAAATACACATGGTACAGTCTTCAGGACTGATGAATTCAGCTGCTGCCTTGCTAGAGTATGGGTGACCACCTTTAACTGAGAAGATGGGACATGTCATTGGTTTGTATAACCTGCCAAGGCACCAATAACAGGGGGCATTTATACATGAGCAGGGAATCTGCAAAGAATGCTAGGGGAAAACATTCTGTCTGTTCTTGTTTTTCTCATTTCTCTACCAAGCAAGCTGTTCATAAAATTTTAATTTTCAACTAGTTAAAATTCAAAATTCACTTAATCTCTCTGCAACATGCTAAATACATTATGTCAGCAAAGGGGTTTCTATGCAGAGATATTATGTGCATGTTCAGAGTTGGTAACCAAATCACTTTTAATCTAGTATAGTTAAATCAGCACAAATATTTGAATAGCTGTGAAATAGATCTACCGAGTCCCTTTCCAGTGGCAGAACATCCTGCACATCCAACTGCAAAATCATTAGCCTTGTGTTGCAAAGTCAGGGCTCTGAGGATAGGATAAAATGATTTCCTGAGACTCATGCTCCAGTGACGGGCTTCCAACCAAGCCCCAGCTACGGCTAAAACCAGGCTGCAATTTCTTGCCAAGAATTAGTTCTAACACCTTTTGTGGATGGTGTGACAGGAGCTAATGAAGGCATTATCGGAGTGCAAGCTAGAAGAGAGATGAATATGGTGTGGAGCTTGCCTGTGAAAAACATGTACCTGCAGCCCTTGGTGGTTGCCCTCCACATCACAGAAGTGGTGGAAGCAGCAGAGGCTGGACACGGCACTAGACAGGCAGCCTGTGTTACAGCTTCTTCAGCTGGCGGTGCTTGGAAGCTGGGCAACGCAGGGAACAGCAAGGCAGCTGCGGGGAACATGGATAATAGAAACTGCGAGGGGAAAACTGAGCTTTTTTCTACTCCCTTGTTTCCCCCGGAACAAGCCTCCTTTGGAGACTGCCTGTTGGGAATAGCTGTCTTTTTTTGGTGGGGGAAGGGAGATTTTGTATAGAGCCATGGCCAACTTTTTATAAAGAACTATTACCCTGATACCCCAGACATGGGTCTGGCACAGAAGAGGGCTCAGCTTCTAACTTCTTGAATCTTTGAACAGTTCCCATTAATGGTGCCTCAGTTTCCCCTTGTAGCATAAGAGTATGTTCTTCTGCATTAATTGTATCGTATTTATAAAGCACGTACTATTTTTAGGGCCAATCAGAAGTGAACAGGGAAGCAGATTAAATTTGTCCTGGATACCAATTATGTGTTGAATTCACTGGCTTATGAGCTTTCCAGGGGAATGAGCAATGTCTCCTCCAGCAGCATATTTGTAAAGACAGGTTTTCATAACCAGCTTTTATGGACATGCAGGTACGTGTTTTTTTCAGCCTCCTAAAACACGAAAACCTTTGAAGAATTAAAACAAACTGGTGGCATATCTCACTATCTTTTGTGAGAGTAAAACTGCACTGGTTTCTTTCAAAAGCTGCTGGCTTTGGGTCCAGAGTAGACAGTAATGATCAATTGTATAAAAGATGGGAGTCCACACATACTCCCCTCTTTGAAGAAGTTAGAAATCAAGAATTAAAAAAAAAAAAATCCTGAGTCAGAATTGAACAAGTCTCAGATAGTCTTCATTCTTTCTAGCATTTAAAATCCTAACCACCTTGGATACACAGGGCTCCAGAGAATGCCAGCCTCCCAACCAAGGAAGTCAAACAGCTAAGACTCTTGTTTTGCTGAGAAATAAAATACTATTATCCTGACACGCTCTCTGCTGGCAAGTACCATAGACACACTTAGAAAAGCCCTCTTTAGTATGCATTTGCACTGAGATGGTTGCAGAAGCATTACAGGCTAGCTTTTTATCTGTGGGAGAAATCATCATATATTCACACACAGGATGCACAGTGACTGGTTTTGAGGCTTTGGAGACCCAAGAAACAAAAATCTTTGTGGGCCACCTTACAGTTGGGCCTGTTTTTTGTCAGGTCTCTTCAATTGCACCTGTGGAGTTTGTGTATTAAATCACTACCCCCGATCTGTTCTATCTTTTGGAGCTTGGGAGCGATAAAATGTTGTTTGCATTTCCTATAGGATGACCCTCGTTGCCTGAATGTCATTGAGTTTGATCGCCTGTTGCGGGAATCTCAGAAAGAAGTATTACGGCTACAGAGACAGATTGCACAAAAGAATTTCAAGGAGTGTCTACGTTCCTCTAAAATTAGTTCAGGAGGCTCCTTGCCAAGTGCTGCCACGTGCTTTGGACCATCCATACCGATGCTAAACACTTGCATAAAAGACTCACCTTTATCAAAGGCCCACTTGGGAGACCCAGCACTAGGAGTGGAAGCACACAGGAAGGTGAGACAAGTGGGTCAGTGATCTAAAAGTTTGGCTGTTTAATTAGTCAATTAATTACTGTTCTCAGGAAGCTTCTTGCAGTATGTGAGTGCTGCAGTTCACATGCGCTGTGAATAGCTACTGCACTGGTTTTTAAAATGACCTATTAAAGTGGCCGGTATCATCTAGTGCGGGGTGAAGCAGCAGCTCCCAATTGCCCAGCGCGAACATGGTGACACCGCGCGGCACGGGCAGGGTAGGACTCAGAGGTGTGCGGCAGGGCCTCAGCCCCGTTCGGCTTTTGCAGGAGAGGTCTCCCATGTTGCATTTGCCAACCCAGGAAACTAGGCAGCACCTCTTTCTGCCTCTCCAGTCTCAACCCTCGTGAAAGTTTGGCCACTTGTTCCAGCGGGGGACGGCAGTGAGGCTGTTTGGTCCGTAATTCACTGCCGCCCGCTCGCCTTTCAGACAGGCCCCATCCCGGGCCCAGCCCGTGGCGGCCTTGCGGGGCCGCCCGCCGCGGCCTGCACC